>NC_056746.1:207706134-207846134 GCF_019279795.1 Protopterus annectens | reverse complement strand
ATATATATATATATATATATATATATATATATACACATATGTGTGTGTGTGTATATAAATAAATATAGATATTATATATATATATCTAGAAAGAGACACAGACACACACACTATCTTTTAAATAGACGTGTTTCCTCTGAATAACTAATGAGGGCCCTCATGCCATTCCCTTGTTGGTCTGCAACCCCCCCCCCCATCCAGTTTCAGAGGTTGTAGTTTCCTGCAAGTAATGTGCAGTTTATTGCTTTCATTATTAATGGAGAGAGCCTTATTTTCTGACTTATAAGAAAGTCAGCAGTAGCTAGGAACCATGCTGGTGTTAGCTGTAGGATGAGCACTTTTTTGTAGTCTGTGCGTAACACTAAGGCATGCATTCTCTCAGTGAAGCACATTCATCCTTGTGCAATTTTTGGAAATAAGTTAGTAAGTTCATGTCTTTTTTTATTTCAATAGGATATTATCGTGAAGGGTTCTTGACAGTGCAGCACAGAGTGGACAAGGCTATCATCTCACATCTTGGCAATGACTCAGCTAAGCAGAAGTTACGGAAGGTTACAGTGGTGATGAGACGCTTTCCTTACCCTCCCTATATAAATGACTTTTTTATCTTGGCTATTCAAAACCAGCTGCCACTTCTCCTCATGTTGAGCTTCACATACACTTCTCTAAACATTGTCCGTGCCATTGTTCATGAGAAGGAACGCAAACTGAAGGTGAAAATGAAAAAAGTAACAGATTAGCACTTTAGAAATGCATTATTATGAATGTATGCAGGCAGCTACCAATTATTATATTTTTGTTTATTTAAACTTGATTGTTCAGATGTTTGAGCTTAGCCAAGAGACCCGTGGCAGTCATGACGACAAGCACATACACTAAGAAAAACAGGAAATGCTTTGATATTACAAGCACATACACTAAGAAAAACAGGAAATGCTTTGATATTACAGTTGTTTTAGTGTGATAAAATTTGGCTGAGTTGCATGTCAGGTGAATTTGTTGCATAGGTGTTTATCATACATTCACTGCTGCAGCAGCAGCATTTGTAATACATTGGTTGGCACACCCCCTACAACTAATTCCTTATGGCCTGTGTTGTAGAGCTTAAGATGTCCATGGGGTGGACTGGTCTCCTCTCTAAACTAGAAACTTCAGTAGGATGCTAGGTAGGAAGAAGGAGGTATGCATCTGGTGCTTTCTTTTGTTTGTTTAATGCATTCTATGTTCAGTCTACTAGTTTCATCCAGGAGGCTTTCAAAGTGATGAGTACTCTTTTGGGAAAACTTTTTAAATGTTCATTGCTTACGTCTTGTTGATTGTTTATGTACAGTGTTGAATTTGAATTTGTTCTCAGGTTTTCCAAGACTTGATACCTCCTGGAAAACGTCATTAGCAAGTGTGTCTTTGATGAAGCAATCCCACTAGAGGTTTTATACCTTAATTTTCCTGCTTTGTCTACATGAGGAGCATCGTATATCCACTTGTAATGAGTGCACTTATTTTGAGAAAAAGACCTTAAGGAGTAGGGAAAAAAATTGAAAGCCTTTTTGAAACAGAAACTCCTTTAAGCCACAGGATGCACTTTTCCTCAACTTCTTTGACAGCAGTGTCTTTGAAGTGCCAAGAAAATTTAAAGCCATCTGCCACTGCAAGATGGATAAAGAAGGAAGTTAACCTCTAAAACAGCAGCCATGTTGTGCAAGGCTTTAGAGACCCCTTCATTCCCACAGATGCTTTTAAGTTCTTGCTCTGAGAAGTCCCTGTCTAATAAGCCCCATCTCTGGCAGTACTTCAGCTGCACTGCCATCCGTCAAAGACCCTTTGGAGGTAGGCAAAAGAGTATTTCTAACTATTTCTTGTCAATGCTTTATGAGAGCATGTTTGTGTCACAGATGTTTGTTTTGAGGCATCTGCCATTAAGTAATATGTGGCTCAGGCTCTTGGAGAAGGAGTCCCACTCTACTAGTGGTCAACAGCTGTCTGTGTTTATAGGTAAATCATTTATTATTTTTGAATCTGTAGTTACATTTAAAGTCACAGGCCATCAAATTCAAAAGTGTACACTGTTTGGAAAAAATATCTGGTCCTTGGATCTCCATCCTGTCTTAGTCTGATTTAACTCTAAGAGATGTGCAGGTTAATGTATGGCAGGATAGCAAAGGGTGAACATCCTTGTGTCTCTAGCAGTGGAACTTAACACTTTAGCTACCTTTATCACAGCAGAAACGAGCCCCTCCCCCACTACTACACAATCCTTCCTCCGATTTGTATGTGTGAAGAAGAATATCAAGATTTAGTTTACTTCTCACAAATGCTTTCACCTCTGGGTATTCATAACTGATTAGGAAGCATCCTCTTCATGTTGGTTATCAGTTGAAGGTATCACTTTTGGTGTATTCATAATTCTGACAAGGGAGCATTTCAGATGGGTCCACTAGAAATGATAAACTCCTGGAGGGGATTGCAATTGTTGGGAACTAATTGGTATATACTAACTACCATTCACTGAATGCTCCAAGCCTTTGAGGACTAATTTAAAATGCTTCCTTAGAGACAAACTCCCAGCTGCAGCTATCCAGAAGTCCAGTAGGTTTTACCATATGGGAGACAAGGTAAAGAACTTGCATAACAATCCTATCACAAGTATAGTTGTAATATCTATAGATGACTTCAGCAATCCAGGTTGGGTCCTTGAGAATAATGCTTTTCATAATGACAAAGAAAACTGATTAATTTGAAAGGAAAATGTATGCATCAGCCGTATTGGGTAACACGTTTGTCACTTGCCAAGTCCTTAGTTGCAAGAACAGGAATACATATTAACATAAATGGAAGAGATTGTCGTGACAGTCCCAGGTAAGTTTAAGATCAGTTGAGTCTGTGCATATTCACTCAGACATATTTAAGTGGGGGAAGTATGTTACAAATTGCCCATGGCAGCTAACTTATTAGTACAGTTGTTTGAAGACCATTTTCTGAAGATGTTTGTTAAATACTCCATGCCTTTTAGATGACCATCTTTTTGGTCTGTTTTCACAAAAAAAATTTTTTGAAAAGCATGAGAGCATACATTGAAACATTTTTTTTTATCCTATAGTTTTGAAAAAAAATGTCGGAATCTGCCACATCACGCATGCACTTAAGTCTCTCCACAACAGGTACAAGTATGAATCTGTCATTGTCCATGTTGGTGTGAATGACTTGAGACATACCTCTATGGACTATATGAAGAGAGACATGATTGAACTCTTGAGTATGTATCCCAGGCAGGTATGACCCTAGCCTTAAGCAGCATCCTACCTTCACAATAAGGATACCACAATACCAACACAAAATAATTGACTTCAACAATTGGCTTAGTTTCTGGTGTCTTTCCAAGGGGATCCAGTATCCCTCTACCTGGAGTGACATGTTTGATAGGCCTCGATGCTTTGCCAGAGATGGCCTCCACCTGTCATCCCTTGGATTCCAGATCCTGGCCAAGGCTCTCGCCTCCCCCTTTGTGCCTTTTTTAGGCGATGTCCCAAAGACAAATCTTCCAGCATAAAAGATCATTCAAAAAGCAAATTGAAGGTCATACTGCTTAACGCTAGGAGCCTTAACTTGAAAATGCACTCACTGGAGGCTCTCCTCGCATTGGAAGATTCTGATGTCTGTCCGGTCACAGAAACTTGGTTCAGGGCTGTGGAGAGCACCCTGCCTTACCAGGCTATACCTCATTCCACACATTCCGACCCCAAAATAAGGTCGGGAAGAATTAGGGTGCTGAAGTCTCTATCTTCATTAAAGACTGACACACCTCCAGACTGGTTTGCCAGCATGACGCACTGGAATTACTCCAGATGCAACTGACAGTTGACAAGACATCCATTCAAGTTATAGCCAGCTATAGACCCCCCTCCATGACTCAGGACACCCACTCCTACCTGGACCTACTTGACTCCAAGGTACCCCCCTAACACCCTGATCCTTGGTGACTTCAACTACCCACCCATAGACTGGGTGAGCTATTTCTGCACTAATGCACTCACCCAACAGTTCCTTGACTTCATCAGTTCTAATGCACTAGACCAGCTCATCTCATCCCCCAGAAGGGGAGATAACATTCTAGACTTGGATGTTCTTTGTGTTTCACTGTTGCAGTCATCACATTTGGGTTATCCTGCCAGGGGTTGCCCTCAGTCGGCCAGAATACCAGAGGCTTAGCATTTCTGCTTCGGTTGCTCTCACGCCAGGAGTGACGTCAGGTGTTTAGTGGTATAAAACCAGGCAGCCAACGCCATTACATCAGTCTTTCTTGCTGAGGAGCCCGAAGCAGAAGCAGTTTGCATGATTGCCAGTTGGCCGCTACCTTAGTTTTTGTTTCCGAATTGAAGTTGAAGTCCTCTAAAGCTAAGTACCCTGTTGGAGATTCTTTTTTCTTGCCCTAACCGATGTCAGAAAAAGTTGACCTTTGTCTCACCTGTGGAAAGCAAATACCACACCAAGACTTCCATTCTTACTGCGTCACCTGTTTAGGCCCAGACCACGATGTCCCCCGCTGTCGCTTTTGTGCTTTGTTCAATGCCAGAAATATACGTAGTCAAGCCCTTATTGTAGCTAGTTATTTTTGCTCTGTCCTCGAATTCTGATATGGCTTCGGTAAACCATCCGACTACCGATCTTCCGAAAAAAAGTAAGGATAAAGACAGAGACCGCACAAGTCCAAAACTGCCGACGACACTTCCGTTAAGTTAGTCATCAGTTCTCCGGTCCTCAGTGAACACTTTTGCAGCCCCTGATGCCCGCTTCAGTGGATTTGCAGGCTGCTACTGAGACCCTTTCGGAGTCCAGTATGTCGCAAGACTCTTCTTTGACTAAGGATCCTGCGGATGTCTCTACCTTGGATGGGTCCGGAGCCGCTGAGCAGGCACCGGCTTCTGAGGAAGTACTTTGCACTACCGATACTTGAGACAGACCGACTTCTTTCACGTATTCAGTTCTTTCTAAAACTACCAAGTTTCTAAGGCCCAGGGTACAAATCACACCCAAAAAAAACGACGACCTAAGCTCATGCACCTGCTTCCTTGCCTCGGTCTCAAATGATTAAAATGGCAGAATGCCTTATGCTTATTAGGGGAGGCCAGGCTACCCCTTCCAAAAGAAAGAGACTTGTCCCCAGTAGTTTTAACTGAACAGGAGTCCATTGACTCTGATGCATCTGAATATGATGATATGCAACCCCTCTCTACTTATGAGGATTCTGATGCAGAGGAATCCATTCCTTCTGCCTCTCCACCCGAGGAGTTTTCATTTGGGGAAACCCTACATAATTTAAGGGAGCATTTCCAATGGGAATGTCAGGACTATCCTTAGTCAAAAAAGAGACTGAGAATTCTTAGATCTACCACAGTTCAGACCTTTCACCATTCCTGCTGTCCTGGATGTTGTGGATGATGTTTTTATGGAATCCAGTCTGACTCCTAACACCCTTTCTCCTGCTCCCAGGAAAACTGACAGGTATTAGAGTCCCTGACTCTCACAAATTTCTTTTCAAAAATCCTACTGCTGACCCAGAGGTAATTTCTCAAGGACCTAAAGGCATCAAAGCAACTTCACATAAGAATCCCACCCCCTCAGATAGGGATTCCAGAGCATTAGACAGATGGGGTAAAAAAATATACACATCTGCTACTCTTGCTATTAGAGCATTAAATTGTCAGTTCCACATGCTGAAATATCAGCAACATACAATGGAACTCCTCAAACAAAAAATATCTTCTTTTCCTGCTTGTGCAGAAAATAAAGAATTACAAGAGTTAATGCATTCTGCAAGTCAAGTAATTAAGCACACCTTACAATGTGGTTTTGATGCCCTAGAAGCATCTTGCAGGGCAGCAGTCACTGGTTCTGTCCTTAGATGGTATGCTTGGCTTAAGGAATAGACCTTGCCAGACTATGTCAAATCGAAATTATTGGACGCACCCTTGAACAAAGACAACTTTGGCACCAAGGCAGAAGAGGTCTTAAAAAAGATGGAAGAAAAAGCTAAATCTATGCAGACAGTTAAAGACTTCTTACAGGTCCAGCCACTGAGGTTCAGTAGGCATTGCCTCTCCAAGCACAGGTCCTTTCCTGCCCCCTCCAGGCCAGCTCAGCCCAGACCCAGGGGAAGCAGACCCCCCCCCCTGCAGATAGCCCCAGGGAATGCAGAGATCTAAGCAATGGAGTTCCTCCTCTTTAAAAACAGGGAGTGCAAAGCCACCCCCTTATGGTAAGAACTCACAATGACTTTACACTTCCACCCCCTACCTCTGCCCACCTGCTTCTGCCCCTAGGAGGAAAACTCTCCTTCCACACAAGCAACTTTACCAATGACCGATGGGTCCTCAACATAGTGTCCCAGGGATACCATTTTATTTCCACACTCAACCAACCACAAAAGGGTTCCCAGATCTTCCAGTGGGCAGAGGCCAAAAAGCAAGTCCTTTCCCTGCTCTCCATGAAGGCAATACAGCATGTTCCTACAGAACAGATAGGCCAAAGTTTCTACTCCAGACTCTTCCTTGTACTCAGAAAAGAGGGCACATGGCACCCCATCCTCTATCTATTCTAAACAGCTTTCTGGTGATAAAAAAACTTCAAAATGCTCACCCTCCAGCATCTTTTACCAGTGCTTTCCAAGGATGCTTGGTTAGCCACCGTAGACCTAAAAGAGGCCTAACTACACATTCCAATCAGGGAATCATGCAGGAAATACCTACGTTTCAGGGAAGGATTTATGCACTTTCAGTTCTCTGCGCTTCCCTTTGGCTTATCCAGTGCTCCCAGAGTTTTCACAAAATGTCTGTCTCCCGCCATTACTTTTTGCAGACAAAGAAATATTCAAATTTACCCATACTTAGATTCAGGCAGACAGGAAAAGCTGCTATAGCACCTGACTTTTGTAAAGGACCTACTGACCACCCTGGGGTATACTATCAACGAAAAGAAATCAAAACTAGTCCCCACACAAAACATTGTATTCCTGGGAGCAAGCCTGGACACAGCATCCCAGATGGCAGTCCTTACTCAAGAAAAACAAGCCTACCTGATTGGCTATTTCTCTCAACTAGCCACCAGAACCCAGTTATCTGCAAGGAAAATCTTGCAAGCTCTAGGGTTCATGGCCTCCAGCATTCTACTCATTCCATATGCCATACTGCATATAAGTAAACTGCAGTGGTACCTAAAAAAACCTTTGGTGTCAACACTCTCAAGACCTGGAAACTCTCATACCAGTGATACCTTGTCTAAGGAAAGATTTAATTTGGTGGGCAGCAGCATGCAACCACAACAAGGGACTTCCCTTCTCACAACCCCACACCACCAAGACCCTCACCACAGATGCATCAGACTATGGCTGGAGTGCAGATCTGGACGACAAGTGCAGTCACGGCCATTGGAGCCCAAATCAAATACATATGCACATCAACCAAAAAGAAATGCTAGCTGTTCGGCATGCCCCGACAGCTTTCAGACCCCTACTCTCCACGGGGCCTCTGCTGATCAAAACAGACAACACCACAGTGATATGGTAGATCAACAAGCAGGGAGGGACTCATTCTTATCCTCTCTGCAGGCTCACCATGACCCTTTGGCACATGGCCTCAGCCATGCAACTACACCTGCTAGCACAATTCCTGCCATGCTCTCTAAACTCTCTGGCAGACAACTTAAGCAGAAACCTGCTAGACCCACACGAGTGGCAGCTAGACCACAGAACTTTCACCCGTGTAACCCAGAATTGTGGCACCCCGAAGGTAGACGTCTTTGCCTCCCACTCCAGTCATCAGCCCAGCAGATTCTGGACCGGGGTACCTCACAGCAAGGCCTGGAAAGTGGATGCTCTGTCCTTCCAGTGGGCATACCTCTCGGTCTATGCATTTCCCCCTCTACCACTCATTTCAAGGGCACATCTCAAAATAAGGGAGGAAAAACCGAGGGCAATCCTGATTGCCCCAGACTGGCCATGCCAGCACTGGTACCCACTGCTGTGCAGCCTGTCATCCCTGCCACCATGGCACCTACCTCAGATCCCAACACTCCTGACCCAGAGGAATGGAGAATTCATGCATCCCCAAATTCAGACCCTCAGCCTGGCAGCCTGGCTTATTTCCTGATTTCTCCTCAAGCTGCCAGCCTAAGCAAACAAGTCCTAGATGTTATGTGAGGCCAGATGCCCCAGCACTAGAAAATCCTATGCTGACAAGTGGAAAAGATTTTGCACCTGGATCCAGGCTAAGGGAGCCGGAATTGCACAGGCCCTCCCTGCATCTCATCTTGGATTACCTAGCAGACCTACTACACGGGGGTCTATCCTTCTCTTCTATTAAAATTCATGCCTCTGCCATCTCTGCTCATTACAGCACAGAGCCACCTCTCTTCTCACACCCACGCCATTTCCAATATGACTACCTTGGGCAGTTCCTCAGGCTACCCCGGGTTTGGGTACCCTGTTTCTTTATTCTCCTTTGCTTAACTACGGGCTCCTCCTTCATGAGGGCAAGAAAATACTGAAGTAATGATGCAGGCTGGCTCCCTTTATACCCGAGCATACTGACGTGGGTTAAGGTGTCCGCTAGCCTGGGAGGTGAAATAAGTTTATCTGGTAGTCGAGACGGTTGAGGGCTTTCATGGCAGGAAATCCCAACTGTCAGGACTGCAACAGTGAATACACTCGAACATCTATATTTATGGTAAGTATACACAACTGTACTATCCTTCCCCTCCTTAGGTAAAAACCCACCAGCACTACTTTCTTCTAGGTTGAAAGTGTGTTCCTGCATGCTAACCATGATTCCATTAAAGGGTAAATATCAAATGCCAAATGTGAAGAAAAACATACCAGCACACTGGCTACCTCAAAAGGAGCCAACAATTTGAGTCGTTAGTAACACTGTTAAAAATACAGATGGATACCTTGCCATTTGCTTTCATTGGTAAGCACCATAATTTATCACATTTTAACTGACCTGTTGTCTATCTTGCTATTTCTCAAGTCTTAATGCTGCTCACTTATTAAATGCTTGCCTTTTCAGTGAATAATTAGGGGAAGATGCCTGTTTCTGTTTTCACTACCTTAGCCTCTTACCCTAATCTTTATAGTTGCATGATCAGGTATTGTAATCAGATGTAACTCTATTCCCTCAAGTAATTTAGTATGTTAGTGTATTGTGTAGTGTCTGTTCAATGTGGCCCGATCTTTATACCTGTAGGAATACTAAGTAAATTCTGTTTGAGCTCCTAAGACTGTCACTAAATCCTCCATCCCAAATAGCTTTATATATTTCCTTAAGAATCTACCCTCTCTAGTAATAGGCTCTTTCCTTGGTCTTTCTGACACATCCTTATTACAGATCAAATTCCAGTGCACCCCTTAATTAGGATCTCTGTCTGAAAGCTTATTACTTTCCAAATCATTCTTCCTCAGTTCGAAAGCTGCAATCTTGGGCAAAAAAGGTAGTTGTGTTTCCAAGCAAGAAGCCCCTGATTGCCACAAGCCTTTTATGTCCATCCTTTTTTACATCCTCTGTCAATAAAGGAGCCCCTCTCTATAGTAATATCACTCACTATTTCTCTGGTCTTGGTATTCAGCTGAATAACTCCAATTAAATCCCTTCTTTGTCAAACTCTTATGTTCAGCTGAATTTAAATGGGTCTCTAGCAACATTGCTCTTTGCACCCTAGTCATCTGTATGTAATTAATACTCTTTGCCTTTTCACTGTATCCACAAGTCCATTCACATTCCTGGTTAATATAGGAAATGCAGCCATTTCCACATGTATTCCATTTTTTCTGTGTTGCTGTTCTTTGCATAGCCCTGCCCATAGTTGCAGTCCCATCCCATTCAGTGACTGCCATTTTATTGTCACAGTAAAAAAAAAAAAAAAAACAAATGTCTTTTTTTTTGTTGAACACATTGCAATATGTTTCCTGTTATAACTCCCCAAACACATATGAAAACATAATAATTATGGCATAATTTTTTTTGAAAAAAAAATCACACTCACTTTATCAGGGTAAGTTAGAAGGCCAGCAAAGCAGGTATTAACTAACCTAAACTTTGGGCTAGTTCTGATAATTTGTATACCTTATCCACTTTCTTTATAGCAAAACCAAAATTGCTGTCTGTAAACTTATAAAACCGCACTAACAACTTTTTATATTACTCAATTCTCTCTATTTTGCTTTACATTACAAAGTTGCAGCTGCGTAAATGGCTATACTACCGTCCCTACAGTTAAGTGAATTGTTCCAAAATAGCATATTTACTATTGTCGCCTCATAGCAAGACGTCCCGTTCGATTCTCAGCTAGAGCGTCTTCTGTGTGGAGGCATACGTGAATGGGGCGTGCCTTCGTTGAAGGTTGTGCATCAGGGCTGGTAACCCGGTACGTAAAAATCCACTACCAATCATTAGTGGACCGGAGTTCCGCTGTGGCGACCCCTAACCGGGAAAAGCCGAAAGACACAAACTATGTTTTACTCAGTGAGGTCATCAAGAGGGCAGTCTAGTTAATGGATATCTTTGTTTCCTGTATCTTGTGCCTGGTTGTCTATTAGTTGTACCAGAAAGTAAAATGTGCAAACATTTGTTCATTTACATTTGTTTACCAGGAAGGTCCAAATTAGTCTTAGAAAACACCTGTTCAATGAAGGACCTGGGAAAAAGCTGCAAGTTAACAATCACAAGCAAAAATAATCAAATTAAACAGTACTTGGCATAACATTTTGACATCAGACACTGTAAAATAAAACTTGCCCCCTATTCCTGGAAAGAAACTTCCATTTTTTTTTTTTTTTTTTTTTAAGTATTGTGTTGAAACTGGGCTACTCCCAGACCATTGTAGACCCATGTTTATTTTAAATATTGACTGATGAATAATAAATAGAACAGTAAGTAAAATGTTCAAAATTTAAATAAATTACTCTTTCCCACACATTTTTCCTGATAGATCAATAGCTGAACAATAGAAAAAAGTCCCTGTATTCCATTAATAAAAAAAAAGTTCATCATCATCCTAAGCAACAGCTTTCAAACTATTTACACAGTTCTTCATTAGTATATAGCCTTTCTCCTGCAATCTTGTATATTGCTTCAACACTCATCTCCTCTCCCAACAACTGTAGTTGGACGTATTGCATACTCTTTACTTTGCTGCACAGTAATACTGACAGTCTGTACCTTGTAACTTTTAATTTGTAGAAAGTCATTTTTAATAGGCCTTTCCTATGTTACAACTCTTGAAATGTCTCTTATTTAATAACCCCCTAACATTGCTTTATTTAATAAAAGTGCAAAAAATTTAATGGTTTCAATATTTGTTGAAATCATTTTTTCAGCTTTTCTACTTATGTTTAAACAGTTGTATTTAAATTTTCATTAGCAATATTGGTCTTCTTTTTCAAGGCCATTGTAATCCAAAGCAATATAAATATAATTATATTCTTATCCTCTCCAGGTAAATTGGAGTTTTATTCAAAATAGCTTATTTAATTTCAATCCCACCATCCACAATATAGATGCATTGCTGTTCATCTGCTTAAGTTAAAGGCCCAGTTCTGCTTCAGTCCTCCTGGTACAGTTCAGCTTTAATCTCCACCAGTGCCTGTTTCACTCACAATTCTATGCTAGCTCTTCTGTTTCGGTCTTGTGCTGCCCTTTGTTTTTCCAATATTTTATTTTGGAGCAAAGAGAA
This sequence comes from Protopterus annectens, assembly GCF_019279795.1. Classification (NCBI taxonomy): domain Eukaryota; kingdom Metazoa; phylum Chordata; order Ceratodontiformes; family Protopteridae; genus Protopterus; species Protopterus annectens. The sequence continues at coordinate 207,834,413 of NC_056746.1, read as the reverse complement.
GAATTTTGCTGTCATTCTCTCTGTTGCCGTTTGTCAGGTTGTCATTCCATCCAGATGCTTTTGCAGCTGGAACCCTATCCTCTTATGTATTTCACTAAATTGTTTAATTTCTGTCCATCACTTGATCAGCCTCCATAAACATATTTGAGTCCTCAGGATAAAAAAAAAAGCTATGAATACTGCAGTAGATTACAGTTTAAGCCTCAACCTAGCTTGTTGACATTCCCTCACGACTGGAATAAATGTGTTCCGTTTCTGTCGGGTATAAGCAGAATAGTAGGAATAGTAGTTTTCTACAAATACTCTGTGTGTCCAATTTTCAAGACATTACCCATTTGCCGCACTTGTTATCCTCTCCATTTTCTAGCCTAGTTTTTGGCCCCTCCATGGTGTCCTGCGGGAGGGTGCACACTTAAAACTGTAGACAGTGCGCACACTTAAAACTGTAGACAGTGCAACTAATATTTATATAGTGCATCACCATCCACCTTCCTGAAAACTTGGCCAGTATACTTGGTGAGACCATTCATCTACATTCAAGAACTCCCCAGTGGAAAAGAACATTTAAAGTATAATTAATGTTCCACTCCATAATAATAAGTTACTTCTGTACTCTCTATTTAATGTATCGAGCCATCTAACAGTGTGCACACTACTAGAGGATTGCAGGCCTTCCCTTCTACTAGAACTGAATAAATACAATTTTTCTTCCACCCATTTATTTGTCTAACAATAACATATCCTGCAAGTAAACGTTAGGAATATGTATTGCCTAAGCACCCTGTTTTTAACAGTAACATCTTATACTCTGTTCATAGGTTGATACTAGGCTGTCGGCCTTAGGGCCTATACAAGCCTAGCCATAACAATTCCTTGGATATTTCTTCCTACAATATTTACTTCCCTGGACCCCTGTCTAGCAGGGCGACTGATGTGATCCCCGGGGTGAATTTCCTATCTCCCATCCAATTGTCAAGGTTCCTTTTGAAGAGGGCCAGTGAGGCACTCTGCTTGACATGTATAGGCAGTCTATTCCAGAGTATGGGAAGTCTCTGGGTCAGGAACCTATCCCTCCAGCATGTTTTGTTCATTGTGATGACAAGGTTTAGATCCCTGGAGCGTGTGGCTCTGAGGGATTGGGTTTTCATTGTGGAGCATTTTCACCAGGTCAGGGTTTGACATGGCCTTGTATGTTAAGCAGAGATTGCCTCTGAGTAGGCGATATGCCACAGAGCATAGCTGGAGTTTTTTTAGATGGTCAGCATAGGGCATCTGCTTTAGGCCTGTGATTCTTTTAGTGAGGTATTTCTGCGGCCTTTCCAGCTGTTGCAGATGTCTTGTAAGGTACATACCAAATGAGGCATTGTACTCTATAATGAGTCTAATGAGGGATGAGTACAGTGGGACACTGACCTCCTTTTTTCTGGATGAAAAGCCCTTAGTGATGAGGTGCGCCACATAGAAGGATTTCCTGACTGTTGTGGCAATGTGGTTATCGAAGGTGAGACCACTGTCCACCTGTGTCCCTAAGTCTTTCATCACACTTTCGGTGTTTAGTGTACTGCCACCTATGTGGTAATTCATAGGTACATGTTTTTTCCCAAAGGGGATAACTATACATTTCTTGGCATTAATCTTGAGCCCATGGCTCTGGCACCAAGCATCTGTTTCTGTAAGCCCCTTTTGTAGAATATCCACATCATTTGGGGATTCAGTAATGTATCCCAGTTTGCAGTCATCTGCAAACTTTGTTAGCGAGAGTCCCTTAGTGTTGGCCTGTACGTCAGAGAAGTAGATGCCAAACAAGAGCGATCCCAGGACTGAACCCTGAGGTACTCCACTTGTCTGGAGCTGCGTTTGGAGTCTGCTACTTTTACAGTCTGGGTTCTGTCAGTAAGCCAGTTGGCAACCCATCAAGTGGCATAGGGATTTATGCTCAGTTTAGTAAGTTCATCTATGATTCCAGAGTGGGGGATGGTGTTGAAGGCCTTGCCTAGGTCCAGATAAGCTGTGTGGACCGCCTTACCCTCATCCACAGCTCTGGGGACTAATTCGAAGAAGTCGGTCAGGTTCAGCAGACAAGATCAGCCCTTCACGAACCCAAACTGGGTGGGGTCCAGTGTTTGAAGGTTGCCAATGTCTTTGTTTATAAGTTCCATGATAATGCGTTCCATACCCTTGCATATCAGGCTCATCAGATTGATGGGACAGTAGTTCCTAGGATCCAAGGTGGATCCCCCCTTGTGGAGTGGGATAACTGTAGCTGTGCGCCACTCATCGGGCACGAAGCCTGAGGTGAGGCTATGATTAAACATGACACTTGGGTGCCAGTTCATTTTGTAGTTCATGTAGTACACAGCCTGGGATGTCATCTGGTCCCATGGATGCTGTATTCTTAGCTTTGGAGAGTGTGGTTTCTACCTGTGCAGCTGCAATTACCGGAATTTGGCAATATTTTGGTATTGAGATGGGCCCTTTAGGGGGTGATGTGGGGGTGAAGTTGGCATTAAATAGATCTGCCAGGATATTGGCAATATCCTTGGAATCCGTATATTTAATGCCATTCTGTTGTAGCTCACAGCAGATCTGAGCATTGCCATTTAGATTCTTGACATACCTATAGAAAGTCTAAAAAAATGTGGAAAAGTCAGTTTCCTAACATGAATTAAGTTTAGTAAGACAGCTTACCTTAATATACTGGCTGATTATAGTATAGTCTGCTGCTGTTTTCTTTACCAGCAGAAATATTGGCACAAAGTACACTTTACTGGTGGTAGATTAAGCTCTGTAATATTGCCTTAAAATGTTCACCTGTATTCTAAATGCAGCACCACTGATTGTTGCTCTTAAAAATACATTACTCTGTAGGCCCCTCTCTGTTCCACCTTCACTCCACTTGGGCTCCAGTACTCTCCCTTACCCTACCCCCAATTCCCACACACCCCATTGCACCTACATTTATACTTCCCAACCCACTCCCACATCTCAATATTAACCAGTTACAACCCCTGGCAGCAACTTCCCTATTCTCCATCACTATTAAAATCTCTCCCTGATATTCTTGCAACCTTCATTAATTCACCAAAAACCACACTAAACCTACACTACGCAATAACCTAGAAATCCTACACTGCAATAAATACTACACCCACTGTTGTGAAGTTTGCAACATATCTTGCATTCCTTTCAAGTGCAAAACTTTCTTTTGTAATCACCATAACACTACTCAACTTTCTCACACACATCAGTCTTACAATCACACTTATATCCATCTGGTTTCTCTCCCACAAATCCACACCCACAACAGTTCTTTAATACAGTACATTTCTCAACTATATCTCCCAAACTATAGCCACACTTGCTACTAAATGTGTACACCTTTAAACATTTTAAGCTCAGTAAGTCCTCATTCTTCGCCTATATACATACATACACATAAAAAGGCTAGATATTTCTACATATATCTGCTTACCTTACCTGAGCTGGTCCAAAGTGGGGACATGTACCCTAACTCTAGCCCAAGCACCAGTATACAGTCAGAACCAACCACACCCCATTTAGAACTACGTAAGTCCTCTCCCCAAACTACAACTCAGTTCATAACCTATTTCTCCCAAACACAAATTTTCAAAACATATGCAACAAGACCCATGATCTTGACACAATCCTCACACTGTCACCCCAACATACTTAGATACTGAAACCTGGCTAAAGCCAGAAATAACTAGTGATGAAATACTACTGCACGTGGATATAACATAGTAAGGTCAGACAGACTAACAAAGAGAGGAGGTGGCATAGCAGTAATTTTTAAAAACACTCTCGAAGTAATCCAACATCCTCAAACTACCTCAAAATTTCAAAATACTGAAATTCTGATTACCCAACCCAAACTCTATAACAGTAAATCAGTCTGCCTGGCAAGACTATACTTTCCCCCTGGGAACAGTATAGCCACAATTGAATAATTTCTTGAATGGCTGTATCACAATATAAAAGAAGACCATAATCTTAAGTGACGTAAACATTGACTGGAAACAAATGAATACCATACCTGACCAAAACATATTCGGATTGTCACAGTTATTAAACATCACTACCAAGACACACACAACATCTAGCAAAGAAACCGCACTACATTGGATTCTGTCAAATAAGCCCAACAACATCAATGGCACTGAAACCTTACCAGACAGCATTAGTGACAATTTCCCCACCTACACTATCAGACAGCAGCTAAGCATTCAGACGCAAGTAACATACAAACAAGTCTATAATCTGCAGAATTTCTCTGCAGAATGGTGGGCCCTTTGCAGACACTAGAAACTACAGATCCATAAGTTTCACTAGTCTCTTATGCAAAACCATGGAAAGAGTCATCATGGAAAGGATCAATAATACCATAGGAAACCTCCAGACACTAGCCCCAACCCAATTTGGTTTCATCAAGGACAGTTAATGTCTGGTCAACCCAGTTTAGTACTTTGAGAAGGTCACAAAAGCAATGTATGAAGGCAAACTGGTTCACACTGCCTACCTTGACCTGGCCAAGGCATTTGACACACTACCCCACTCAGGCATTGTTGACAAACTCAAGAAATTAAGTACAAATCCTTATGTAACCTGGTGAAGACAGCTGCCTTGCACACTGGATCCAGGAAGTTAGAACTGGAGAATCCAGCTCTACAAAGATGCCAGTCACAAGCAGAGTCCCTCAGGGATTAGCCTGGGACCATTCCTTTCTGGAACTTCTCCAAAGTCAAGACCAGTGTTGTCCTCTGGCTGACTAAATTTGCAGATGATTGCAGATTAAGACCTGTCATTGAATCCCCTACCAACACAATACAAATGTTCTCCAGGAAGGGCTGATGTAGACACACAACTGGTGTCAGCACCATGGACTAAAACTAATTGACTAGAAATGTATAATAGTATCCTTTGGAAAGTCATCCATCCCTGGTAACCATAATATTCATAACACATCCCTAGGAGCTGACCCAGTAGTCTGGGACTTGGGGACACACACACAGTAATCTAGCCATGGACCGTTACGTGTCTATGGTTGTGAGAAAATCATTATATGTTGTGCAGCTTATAAACAAAAGTATGTCATCTAGATCCAAGGAAGTCCTTGTTCCACTGTATCCTTCATTAATCAGACCTATCATTGAGTAGAGTGCCCCCTTTGGGTATGAACCTAACCAGGCGTATCCAACGATTGAAAGATCCACAGAGATTCCTCACAAAAATACAGGACATAAGTAACATATCTTGTGTAGATAGCCTCAAGTCCCTATCCCTGTATTATGTCTCCTACAGACTTTTGAGGGGAGATCTATGCCTGGCATACAAGGCATTGTCCGACCCTACTCTGCATATCCACAAAACAAACAGCAATCAGAATTGCCCATTCTAAAGACTTAAACCTTGCCTGTGATATAAATAGGACCTGCTGGAGAGAGATGTTTGTATTTCAGAGACTAAGCCTTCTGTGGAACAGGCTCCCTGTCCATGTGAAGTAGAGTTCCTGCCTAGCCCAATTCAAGTGTAACTTGGACATTTGGATGGGGAAGAGGAAATTTATCCCTGATGTGGCACCTATGGCTCTAATGGACACAGGCATTCTGTAAATGGTTCATCTTCCAGGCCCCTGCTTGTAAATATTTCATCTCCCAAGCCCCTGCTTACACTTACCAAAGGGTACCAGAACGTGTCAGAGCTTTGGGATGCATGGCTAGGCGTAAAAGCTCCCTTGTGGTCATTAGCCTAGTTAACACCTATGAACCCTTTTCAACCCTGAATGCTTTATCACAACTCTAAAGCAATCTAACCAGAACTGCCTAAAAGCATTACTACTAGATGCAGTTTTTCATTTTAATCATATCTTCTTAACCAACCTAAATAAGCAGGCCACAGTCTGCAACAAGAGTCAAATCCATTTCAGCACCCTGGTTATCAAATACTACTAAGTAACTACTATTAAATAGAAACCGGGCCTGGAAAACATATACAAAAAATAAAACTCAAATATACAGGATTATAGATATCTCAGATATCTCACAAAAAAACTATAGTGACAGTAACTAATTTACAAACCTACAAAATACCCACCAGAAATAACCCCAAAATGTTCTTGCACTCCTTAGTTACTACTCGCCCCCAGGCAGCCCTATATTCCCCAACCAGCCACAACCTTGAGACACCCAGGTAATACAGCAACTCAGCTCAACACCCACTTTGTAAATTCTGTCTCATCATTAACAAACAAAACTCCACCTCAGTATTCCACATCCCTGACCAACAACAAAGTACTCTTTAAACTTGGTAGTGTAAACACTTTTTAGCAATAAAGGAAATATCTACTAAAATTGAAACCATCCACTTCAGCAACTGAAAAATTACCAGCAGAGTACTTCAGAATAGCAGCAAAAAATATTATTCATCATACTCCTTCAATAAAGACAAAAATTCTACTAACCTACCAGCTATCATTCAGTAGCCATCCTAGCACCCCTATATCCATGATGTTAGAAAAATGTATCCACATCCAGTTGCTCAAATACCTCACCAACCCTAACCTACTCTCTTTGGCTTTCGGCCTAATTATAAATCCACTACTCCCCTTTTAAACTTTATAAATACAGGTAATCAACTCTGAAACAGTAACTTTGTCTCAACAGTCTTCATAGATCTATCTAAAGCATTCAGTATCATCACACCAGAAACTCCTCGAGGAAATAGCCTCTCTAGGCCTCAGTACTGCATCACTAACCTGGGTTCACAGCGACTTATCTAATAGGAAATGAGCCATGGAATGGCAGCAAGACTATTGCGATTTCCTCACATTTAGTCTTGTTTCCATCCATCCACAATCCCTTTTTCCAGTTTTTGCACATGGGGTCAGGAGTCACTTCAACAGGGACAGTCATCTAGAGGCAATGTTTACACCACTGGGTGGCTAGCCTTGCTGCAGTAGTTCATCCACGCCACAAACACTCATGCACACACACATCTATGGCCAGTTTATGGTGTCCAATCCACCTAATGCATGTCTTTGGAATGTGGGAATAAACAGGATCACCTTGAGGAAATCCACACAAACACAGGTAGGACCATGCAGACTTCAGAATTGAACTGGGGAGCCACTTGCTGTGAGGCAACAACACTTACAGTATCTGCTGTGGCATTGTGCTTCCTAGTTAGTCATTATCCCTCAGGGACTAATTTTTAGGACCCCTACTTTTCAATATCTTTATCAGTAATCTATACTCAGCCACTAACCAAACTACCCTGGTTCAATGTGCAGATGATGCCACTCTCTTCTTCTCCGCCCAAACACTGTCCTCCCTACAAGAAAACACCCAAAAGGATTTTCTAGTCGTAGAATCCTAGCTAGATAGCCCAGACTTACTCTTAAATGCTTAAAAAAAAGTCTTTTCACATCTAAACCTACTCAAACCCAGGGATGGTAGGTGCTGATCGTGGAAGTAAGAGTAAAACTTGGCTAAGCTTATAAGAGCCCAAAGGTCAGTAGCCTAGTAAATGCCTATGATCCTATGAAACCAAAAAACAATCTCTCTATATCCTGTCAGCCAACAAAACAAAAATAGAATATGTCACAGAGGCAAAACTCCTTGAGTAATGCTCAGTGATCTCTGATATGACCAACACCTTCTTATAGCCGTCAAAAAAACCTAACTGGAAACTAGGTTCCCTCTACTGGTATAAGTAAGTTCCTCACCAATAACTCAAGAAATAGCATAGCACAAACATACCAACTTCCATCCCTGCTCTGTGCCTCACCTATCTTTACAAATCTTAACTTGACCATCAAAAATAAACCAGGGACAGCCTATAACAAAATTTGCAACAAATAATTCTCAAAAAAAAAAAAAAAAAAAAAACACCATTGCATAGTTCTAAAAGTCCTAACTGGCTAGAACTTAAAAAAAACACTGCAATCAGATTATTGGGTCTACTTTAAAACATTGAAATTTCATAACACTGAAATTCAAAATATTGAGACCATGACATCGAAAAGCAAAACAATGAAAATCCAAAACAAAAAACCTCAGAACACAAACTTTGCTTCATAACATTAAAAACTACAAAACTTTGCTTCATAACATTGAAAACTACAGCCTACCTGTAAATAACATCCCCTCCAGCTATACGTTTTATTTCTATTTTATTTAAAATTTGTTGACTGGGAGTGTCTGACTTAGCTAAAGCCCTTTTTCAGCGGAGGCCCGGGGAGAAAAGCTCCAAATAGTACATAATAATAACATTACAATAGAGATATACAAGAAGTTACAAAATCAAATTTAATACAGTTGTTATTTAAGTTCTATAATATTGCTAACTTTAGATGATAACACTTGAGTATAGAAAGTAATAAGGTTTAGTTTAATAAGTTTTACTAAGTTTCGGTAGCCAGTGTATAGCATAAGCTTAGGAAGAAATGTTGAAGGCAATAGAAAGTAAATAGTTCAAGCTAAGTATCATGACTTCATTTGACAGTACTTTATAGTTAGTGGTCGGGAGGGGTGTACAATGGCAGGTCCAGTGTTTTTTTAAATAGTCTTTGGTGGCTAATTTAAATACTTTGGTTCCTTATTTGAAGTAGGAGATTGTTCCAAGCATTTGGGGGGGGGGGGGTAGCTATATGTTACACCCGGTTTTGGATTTTGTGTTATAAACTTTTAATAGGCCTTTAGTTGTGCTTCGGAGGTGTCTGGTAGGGGTATAATGGGAGATAAGGGAGGATAGACTAGGACAGAAGTTGGGCTGATGTAGTGTGGCGTGTATGATTTGAAGCTGGGATTGTAGGAGCAAGTGAGGTAGTTCTAGCCAGTTTGGGTGTTTTAGGGAGAGGCAGTGGTGAGATTTATAAGTTTGTTGCGCAACAAATCTAGCTATCTTGTGATAGGTAGTTTTTAATTTGGTGAGTAAAGAGGAGTTTAGATTAGTAAGTATTTGGGAACAGTAAGTTAAGCAAGGTAATAGGTAGGTATGAGTAAGAGATATCCTAGCTTCAGCGGTAAGGAATTTATTATTCCTATACAGGAGTCCTAGCTTTTGGTGGGTTTTGTTGATGGAATTGTTTATGTGTAGGCCACATTTTAGCTGATCATCTATGGTAATCCCAAGTAGTTTTGTGCTAGTCTCGACTTCTATAAAAGTGTTGTTTAGGGATGTTATGGAGAAGGAAGATTTGATGTGGTTGGCAGATTTAGGAAGAAAGAGAAGCAATTTAGGTTTTTGGGGGTTTTAGGATGAGCTGGTTATTGGTGAGCAAAGTCTCTACAGAGTTGAAAGATGTCTGGGTAGTTGATAGTAGCTTAGAGGATGAGTCAGCAATGGTGATGACTATTGAGTCATCAGCATATTGGACAATGGGAGATTGAGGACAAGACGAGTAAAGTGTGTTAGTGAAGATGTTAAATAGGAGAAGACCAGGAATGGATCCTTGGGGGAACACCTGTTCTTATTGAGAGAGGGATAGATAGTGCAGAGTCCCATTTCACTGACTGCTGCCTGTCAGTGAGATAGCTAGAGAACCATACTACTGAATCTGGGGAGAAGTTAAGATCTTAGATCTGTAAGTTTGCTAAGTAGGAGAGAGTGAGAGACAGTGTTGAAAGCCTTTGAGAGGTCAAGGAATAGGCAGTATATGAGCTTATGATTGTCTTTGGCTAAAGAAATAGTGTTGAGAAAGGATAGTAGAGCAGTGGATGTAGTATGTTTGGGGCGAAAACCATGTTGAGTAGGAGTGAGTTGATTTTCATGTGAGAGATGAAGCATATCTTGTTTGTGTAAACATTTCTCAAGGACTTTAGCAACTAACACCACCAAACTAACAAACACACTTTTTGCTACCTTTCTGCAGGGGGCAAGCCCCCTTGCACTCCCCATGTGGGAGGCTCTGCCCTCCCCACCCCCCGTAAATTAAATATACCAACTCCCAAGATCGCACTACATTGGAAAAAAGTTAATTTCCTAACCCCACTGTAACATGATCACCATACAGAATGTAAACATATGGATGTGTTGCTTTTATGGAAGTTAAGTTAGTGTTCTGAGAAGTGCTGGGAGAAGTGAGTAGGGGAAAAAGAGTTTATTTTGCCAATTTGTATGTGTTTTTAGGGTATACAGGTAAGTGATTTAGACATTATGTTTACATTCTGTATGGTGATCATGACACAGTGAGGTTAGGAAATTAACTTTTTTCCACTGTAGTGCGATCTTGAAGTTGGTATATTTAATTTATGGGGGATGGGGGCAGAGCCCTCTAGATGGGGTGGTGCAGGGGGGCTTGCACCCATGCAGAAATGTAATTAAAAGTGTGTTTGTTAGTTTGGTGGTGTTTTAGGTGGAAGGGATGTTATTCATATGTGCATTGTAAATGTTTGTCGTGTTTCACTGTTGCAGTCATCACACTTGGGTTATCTGCCCGCAGGTAGCCCTCAGTCGGCCCGAATATCAGAGACTTAGTATTTCTGCGTCGGTTGCTGTCACACCAGGACTGATGTCAGGTCGTCAGGGGTATAAAAATAGGCAGCCGATGCCATTACATCAGTCTTTCTTGCCGAGAAGCCCGAAGCAGAAGCAGTTTGCACGAGTGCCGGTCAGCTGCTACCTGAGTTTTCGTTTCCGAATTGAATCATCCTGAAGGCTTCTAAAGCCAAGTACCCCATTGAGGATCCTTTTTTCTTGCTCTAACAGATGTCCAAGAAAGTTAATAATTGTCTCGCCTGTGGAAAGCAAATACCACACTGAGATTTCCATTCTTACCGTCACCTGTTTAGGCCCAGACAACGACGTACCTCCCTGTCTGTTTTTTGCTTTGTTCAATGCCCGAACAGTTTGTCGTCGGGACCTTATTGTCGCTAAATACTTCCACTCTCAATCTCCGTATTCTAAAATGGCTTTGGTAAGCCATCCGACTACCGATCTTCCAAAAAAAACATTAGGATATAGACAGAGAGAGACCGCACAGGGCTGGTACTCAGTGAAGTGCTTTTGCAGCCCCTGATGCCCTCTTCGATGGATTTGCAGGCTGCTACTGAGACCCGTTCGGAGTCCGGTATGACACAAGACTCTTCTTTGACTACGGAACCTGCGGATGTCTCTACCTTGGATGGGTCTGGAGCCACTGTGCAGGCACAGACTTCTGAGGAAGTTCTTCGCACTACCGATATACGACACAAACCAACGACTTCTTTCACGTCTTCAGTTCTGTCTAAAACATCTAAGTTTCTAAGGCCAAGAGTGCGAGCTACGCCTAAAAAACCGACGACACAAACTCAAGCACCTGCTTCCTTGCCACAACATCAAATGCTTACAATGGCAGAAGACCTGATTATGCTGATTAGGGGGAAACAGCCTTCCCCTACTAAGAGAAAAAGAGACTTGTCCCCAGCAGCTTTAACAGACCAAGAGTCCAATGACTCTGAGGTTTCTGAATATGAAGACATGCCTTTATCTGCTTATGAGGATTCAGATGCAGAGGAATCCATTCCCTCTGCTTCTCCTCCAGAGGATTTTTCTTTTGATGAAATCCTACATACTTTAAGAGGGCATTTCCACTGGGATTGCCAAAACTATCTTCAGTCCAAAAAGAGACTCAGAGAATTTTTAGACTTGCCACAGCATAGACCTTTAGCAATACCCCCAGTTCTGGATGTTGTGGATGATGTCTTTATGGAATCCAGTCTAACTCCTGATACTTTACCCCCTGCCCCTAGGAAGCTAGACAGGTACTACGGAGTTCCTGACTCTCACAAATTTCTTTTCAAAGATCCTACTGCTGACCCAGAGGTCATCTCCCAGGGGCCTAAATGTATAAAAGCAACTACAGCTAAGAATCCCATCCCTTCGGACAGGGATTCCAGAGCTTTAGACAGATGGGGTAAAAAAGTATACTCCTCTGCAACTCTCGCCATTAGGGCATTGAATTGCCAGTTTCACATGCTGAAGTACCAGCAACATATTATGGAACTTATTAAAGCAAAAATTAGGTACCTTTACAGACTGTGCAGAAAATAAAGAATTACAAGAGCTTATGCATTCTGCAAGCCAAGTCAGCAAGCATACTTTGCAATGTGGTAAAACAAACACCACAACAGAAGCCAAAGTCTCACAGCAGTCACAAAACAAATCAGTAGTCCTGTATTCCAGTAAAGATAAAAAGTTTAATGACAAGCAAAAATCCAAGCAGTAAATAATCCAGTAGGCTTTGACGCCCTAGAAGCTTCTTGCAAGGCAGCAGTCACTGGTTCTGTACTGAGAAGGCATGCTTGGCTTAAGGAGCAGACCTTGCCAGACCATATCAAATCAAAGTTACTAGACTCTCCTGTGAACAAGGACAGTCTGTTTGGCACCAAAGCAGAAGAGGTTCTTAAAAAGATGGAAGAAAAAGCTAAATCTATCCTGACAGTCAAAGATTTCTTGCAAGTACAGGCTCCTAGATTCAGTAGGCATTGCCACTCAAAGCATTGGTCCTTTCCAGCCCCCTCAAGGCCATCTCAGACTAGACCCAGGGGAAGCAAACCTCCCCAGACTACAGTTTCAGGGTATGCAGAGATCTAAGCAATGGACTGCCTCTACTTCAAAAACAGGGAGTGCTAAGCCACCCCCCTTTCAGAAAGAATTCACAATGACATCTCAACTCACTCCTCACCTCTGCCCAACTGCTCGTGCCCCTAGGAGGAATGCTTGCCCATCTTGCAAAAAACTGGACTTCATCACCAAAGACCGATGGGTCTTAACATTGTATCCCAGGGGTACAAATTTTACTTCCACTCACTGCCAACCCCAAAAGGGTTCCCAGACCTTCCTCCAAACCAGTGGGCAGAGGCACAAAACCAAGTTAAATCCCTGCTTTCCATAAGGGCAATTCAACCTGTTCCTGTAGAACAGATAGGTCAAGGGTTCTATTCCAGACTTTTCCTGGTACCCAGAAAAGAGGGCACTTGGTGCCCAATCCTAGATCTTTCCATTCTAAACACCTTCCTGGTGGTACCAAAATTCAAAATGCTCACCCTGCAGCAGCTACTTCCTATGCTGGCCAAAGATGCCTGGTTAGCCACCCTAGACCTTAAATAAGCTTATCTGCACATCCCCGTCAGGGACTCGTGCAGGAAATACCTACGCTTCAGGGCAGGATCTATGCATTATCAGTTCTCTGCACTTCCCTTTGGCTTATCCACTGCTCCCAGGGTATTCACAAAATGCCTGGCTCCAGACAGCTTGCTGCATACAGAGGAAAATTCAAATTTACCCATACTTGGACGACTGCTTGATTCAGGCAGACGGGAAATACTGTTGCAGCACCTGACATTTGTAAAGAACCTTCTAAACTCCCTGGGGTACACTGTCAAAGAAAAGAAATCAAAACTAGTCCCCAGTCAAAAGATTGTATTCCTGGGAGCAAGCTTGGACACAGCAGCCCAGATGGCATTCCTTACTCCCGAAAAATAAGCCTATCTGACAGGCTACTTCACTCAAATGGCCACCGGAACCCAGCTATCCACAAGGAAAATCCTGCAGGCCCTAGGGTTCATGGCCTCTTGCATCCTACAAATTCCATATGCCAGACTGCATATGATGTAACTTCAGTGGTACTCAAGTCTTTGGTGCCAACATTCTCAGGACCTGGAAACTGTCATTCCTATCATACCTTGTCTAAGGACAGAGTTTCTTTGGTGGGCAGCAGCATTCAACCACAACAAGGGACTTCCCTTTACTCAACCCCACGCCACCCAAACCCTAATCACAGACTCATCAGACTATGCCTGGGGGCACACCTGGATGACAAGTGCATTCAGGGCCACTGGAGCCCAAGTCAAATTCATCTGCACATCAACCAGAAAGAGATGCTAGCTGTTCAGCACGCTCTAACAGCTTTCAGATCCTTACTCTCACCAGGACCCCTGATAATAAAAACAGACAACACCACAGTTATGTGGTACATCAACAAGCAGGGGTGAACCCACTCTTACCCACTCTGCAGGCTAGTCATGGCCCTGTGGAACATGGCCTTGGACATGCAGGTCCATCTGCAAGCTCAGTTCCTGTTAGGAAAACAAAATTCACTGGCAGACAACTTGAGCAGAAATCTCCTAGACCCACATGAGTGTCAATTAGAGCCCATCATTAATCCAGAAATGGTCACCCCAGAGGTGGACCTCTTTGCCTCCCCCTGCAATCACCAACTCAGCAAATTCTGCACCAGGACACCTCACAGCAGGGCCTGGAAAGTGGATGCCCTATCCTTCCAGTGGGAAAACCTCTCTATCTATGCATTTCCCCCTCTGCCCATTCTCCCAAGAATGTTACTCAGGATAAGACAGGGGACAGACCAAGGACAATCCTGATTGCCCTGGACTGGCCACGCCAGCACTGCTACCCACTACTGTGCAGCCTGGCACCTACTCCAGAGCCCAACCCTCCTCACTCAGCAGGGTGGACAGATCTTGCATCTGCAACTGCAAACCCTGAATCTTGCAGACTGGCTTATTCTTTGAATTCTCCCCTAGTGACCAGCCTAAGCAAGCAGGTGCTGGACGTCATTCTCAAAGCCATACATCTGCCGTCTCAGCTCATTACAATACTGAGCCACATCTCTTCTCTCACCCCCTCATCAAACAGTTCCTGAGAGGGGAAAACAACTTAAGGCCACCAAGGAGAGCACCCACCCCTGCTTGGGACCTTAACTTTGTACTGGAAAAGCTCACGCTGCCCACCTTTGAGCCTGCAGCATCAGCAGAGTTAAAATTCTTCTCTTGGAAAACAGCCTTGCTTCTGGCCATCACTTCAGCTAGAAAAGTGTCTGAGCTGCAAGCGCTTATGGCTGTGTAACCCTTCATTATTTTTCATGCTGACAGGGTCTCCCGCAGGACTAATCCTTCCTTTATGCCTAAAGTGTTGTCCAGTGTGGCTCTCAACCAATCTATACATTTGCCAACCTTCTTCCCTAATCCTCAAAATAAAGGGGAAAGGAACCTGCACTCCTAGGACATGCACAGACTGCTCAGATTCTGCCTGGATAGGACTAAGCCCTTCAGGAAATCTGACCAGTTACTACTTAGTTTTGCACCAAAGGCAGAGGGCAAGGCCATTTCAAAACAGACAAATTTCCAAGTGGATAGCACACGGTATCCATTTCTGCTCCAAACACCATGGAAACCAACCCTTCAGGTGGTCAGAACACATTCCACTAGGGCAACTTCTACTTCTACAGCATTCCTCAGGGGTGGCCCCACCAGGGGCATTCTGGAAGCTGCTACCTGGAGTTCTGTACACACATTCACCAAGTATTACCACCTGCCTATCTTTTCCAAATCCAGGGCAGGTTTTGCAACAGCAGTCCTGCAGGGCATACTAGCCATCCCAAACTCTGACTGCCACCACCCTTTCTTCAGTTTTGGGAATCAACCAAAGTGTGATGACTGCAAAAGTGAAACACGAAGAACATAGTACAGTTGGGTACACTTACCATAAATGTAGATGTTCGAGTGTATTCACTGTTGCAGTCCTGGTTTCCCTCCCTCCACCCCCCCTCCTCTGTGTATATTACTCACCCCTTACAGGGGTATTGGTATTTACTTTTTACTGGTGGTGATTTTCCCACCATAGCTTAGCTCCCTATTGGGGGGCTCCTGACATTTGGGGCAAGAAAAACTGATGTAAAGGCGTCTGCTGCCTGTTGTTATACCCCTGCCAACCTGACGTTAGTCCTGGAGTGACAGCAACTGACGAAGAAATACTAAGTCTGGTATTCGGACCATCTGAGGGCTACCTGCAGGCAGAATAACCCAAGTGTGATGACTGCAACAGTGAATACACTCGAATATCTACATTTATGGTAAGTGTACACAACTGTACTTTTTTCAATGTTATGATGCACACTTTGTGTTCTGAGTCTTCATTGTTTTGGGCTTTCAGTGTTTTGGGATTTCAGTGATGTCCTTCATGGATGCATCTGCAGTCATAACAACTGGGTTGTCCTGTCGTCAGGCAGCCCTTCGGTCGGCCGGATTCCAAAGTCCGGGTCCGGCTTCGGCTGATGTCGCACTTCACCCGACGTCATCTCTGTTGGTATTCGGGTATAAAGGCATCAGCCGACGCCATTTTCCCCAGTCTTTCTTGCCGCGTGGCGCCCGAAGCAGAGGCTGTTCGCAAGTGCCCGTCGGTCAGATCCAGAGATTACTACTTCCGAATACTACTTCGAAGACTTCTAAAAGCTAAGTACCCCGTTGGGGACTCTTTCTTGCCTCAGCCGATGTCAGAAAAAGTCAATAACTGTTTAACTTGTGGGAAACAAATACCTCATAAAGATTTCCACTCTTACTGTTTGCCTTGTTTAGGCCCAGACCACGACGTAGCAGCCTGTTCAGCCTGTGCCTCATTCAACCGACGAACGCTTAGGCGTCGGTTGGAGTTTGCTGAACAGTTTTTCGGCTCAGATTTTGCGTACATTATGCCGTCGGATCCTCCGACTTCCCAGATTGTTAAAAAACGCAAAGAAAAAGACCGACACTCGCGGTCCGCGGTTTCGGCCGAAACCATGGTTAAGCAAACCGCGAGTGTCTCGGTTTCGGCCGAAACCGAGAAAACTGATCACAGCACAGCTGAATCAATGACTACTACTGAGGCTCCTGCTACCTTACTTGAAACGGCCTCAGAAATCTTACCTCCAGTGGTTACTAGTGACTTATCAGACACCATCCCTTTGGATGTCTCTACCCCAGCACGTGGTGCTGCTAGGCCTCCTGCAGCCATGTCTATTAAGGCCTTTGCCAGGGCTAAAGCAGCCAAATCTACTAAAACAGTGCCTGTTAAGCCCCCCTCTACTAGGCCCACTTCTAGTTCACAAATGCTTACTCTGGCAGAGGATTTAATATCCTTAATTAGGGATCTCAATCTCACCCAGACAGGGCCTCTCAGCCCCAGAAAAGAGACCTAGAGCAGAGCCCCGAGCCTGTGTCCTCTGATGATTCAGCTGGAGGACTCTGATATTACAGACCAGCCAGAGGCTCATTTCTCCAATTATGAAGACTCAGATGCTGAAGAATCCATTCCAGCTGCTTCTCCACCAGAAGAATTCTCCTTTGGGGAAACCTTACATGCCATGCGAGAACAATTCCAATGGCAGGAACAGGATTTCTCAGATTCCAGAAAAAGACTTAGGACTTTTCTGCACCTACCACAACACAGGCCTTTAGCTATACCTCCTGTCCTCTGTTGTGGACGATGCATTTAATGATGTCTGCACTGCACCAGATTCCTTACCTCCAGCCCCTGTCAAACCAGACAGATTTTACAGGGTTCCAGACACTCATCACCACTTATACAAGGCCCCACTTGCAGACCCCGAAACCATATCCCAGGGGCCTAAGGCAGCAGCCTCGACCACAGCAAAAAACCCTATTCCTTCTCAAAGGGAAGCCAGGTCTTTAGACAGATGGGGCAAAAAGGTTTACACCTCTGCTACTCTCTCAGCTAGAGCTTTAAATTGTCAGTTTCACATGATACAATACCAAGAGTTTATGCTTGATCAGTTAACTAAAAAGCTATCCTCGGATGACTCTATAGATAAGAAATATATATTAGAAATGGTAAATAACATACAACAGGTTAGTAACCATTCCTTAAAATGTGGCTATGATGCACTGGAGGCTTCATTTAGATCAGCCATGACTGGCACAGTGATAAGAAGACATGCATGGCTGAAGGAACAGGTCTTACGGATCATGTTAAAGCTAAGTTATTAGATGCACCTATGGATAAGGCCAGTTTGTTTGGTACACCTGCCCAGCAGGTAATGAAGAAAATGGAAGAAAGGGCAAAATCTGTACAAACAGTTAAAGATTTCTTGCAGGTTCAACCCCCAAGGTTTAGCAGGAACTGGCCTGCCAAAAATTGGTCCTTTCCTGACTCCACAAGATCCCAAAGGGGCAGGAATAGGCGTCCCAGAGGCAGAAATCAATCCAGAGGAGGTGCCTACAGAGGACGACAGTGGCAAGGTAATAACAGAGGCACAGACACAGCCACTGCCACTACAACAGCACAGTGACTTGATTCTAACTCCGCCTACCAGGGAACAAATAGCAGCACCATTAGGTGGAAAATTAACCTTATTTTCAAAAAACTGGCACTATATCACAAAAGACAAGTGGATTCTGCAAACCATAGACCAAGGATACCGGTTCCACTTCCACACTTTACCAGTCAAAAGAGGAATGCCAAACCTGCCTCCAAATCAAAAAACAGAAGCTCTACAGCAGATAATGCAACTAACAAAGATGAGAGCTGTGGAAAAGTGCCAATAACAGAACAAGGCAAAGGATTCTACTCCAGACTATTCCTAGTTCCAAGAAAGGAAAAAGCTGGAGACCTATTCTCGACCTGTCCATCTTAAATACATTCATCATTGTCCCAAAATTCAAAATGCTGACCCTCCAGCAACTTCTTCCCATGCTGGGCAAGGAGTGCTGGCTGGTAACTCTAGATCTCAAGGAGGCATACCTGCACGTCCCCATACGACCAATTTGCAGAAGATACCTCAGATTTCTTGCAGGATCAGAGCACTATCAATTCTCAGCATTGCCCTTTGGCTTATCTACTGCCCAGAGTATTCACAAAATGCCTGGCATCAGTAATCGCTCACTGCAGACTACAGGGAATCCAAATTTATCCATACCTGGACGACTGTCTGCTACAGGGGACAACAAAAGCAAGCTGACAACAGATTTACAAAGGGTCATTTACTTGCTACAAGCACTGGGATACACAGTCAATTTACAAAAGTCAAGGCTGATACCATCCCAAACAAGGACATTCTTGGGCGCGGAATTGGACACAGTAAAACAAATGGCATTCCTAACTGCAGAAAAACAAAAAGAACTCCCTCTTTACTTCTTGGCACTAACAAAACAGAACAAGCTAACAGCAAGAAAAGTTCTACAGGCCTTGGGCTTCATGGCATCCTGCATAATCTTGGTTCCACATGCCAGACTACATATGAGAAAACTACAGTGGTACCTAAAGAATTTATGGTCCCAACACAGGCACAGCCTAGAAGCAGAAATTCCTCTAATCCCATGCCTAAAACAGGAGTTCCTATGGTGGGCTCAAGCATGCCAGTCAAATCCAGGCCTACCTTTCCACAACTATCAAGCAAGCCAAACCATCACAACAGACGCCTCAGACTTAGGATGAGGGGCTCACATGCTGGACAAATGCATACAAGGATTGTGGACACAGGACCAGCTCCATTTGCACATCAACCTAAAAGAAATGCTGGCAGTAAAAGCTGGCAATCCAAAAATTCAGACCATTCCTCAAAGCAGGACATTTGATGATAAGGACAGACAACACCACAGTCATGTGGTACATCAACAAACAGGGAGGCACTCATTCATACCCCCTATGCAGAATGACTTTGGACCTTTGGAACCTGGCTCAGCTACAACATCCAGTTACAGGCAATGTTCGTACCAGGAAAGGAGAATACTCTAGCAGACATGTTAAGCAGAACCACCTCGGATGCTCACGAATGGATGCTACACCCGGACATCTTCAAGGCCATCTCAAAGAAATGGGGAATGCCACAGATAGATCTATTCGCTTCCCCTCTCAATCACCAGCTCAAAAAATTCTGCACAAGGGCGTTCCACCCACTTGCATGGAAAGTGGACTCGCTCTCCTTCAGCTGGAAAGGTCTGACAGCATATGCATTCCCACCTCTTCCCTTGATACACAAGGTATTACTAAAAATCAAGAGGGAACACCCAAGGATAACCCTGATAGCTCCAAACTGGCCAAGACAACACTGGTACCCATTGCTGAGGAGCATGTCTCGGGACACAATATGGCCAATACCCCTGATGCCTTTGATGTTAACCCAGAACAACTACAGCATCATGCATCCAAATCTAAAAACTTTGCAACTGACTGCATGGAATATCACATAGCAGCAACTAATCCAGAGCTTTCCCAAAGGGTTAAAGACATTATCCTTGAAGCCCGCAGACCTTCAACAAGAAGGAACTATGCAGGAAAATGGAAAAGGTTTGTCATTTGGAGTGCTGAAAGAGGAAAAGATGTGTCCAATATAGACATTGCTAACATTCTGGAGTATTTGGCAGAGCTTCTACATACAGGCCTGTCCTATTCCTCCATCAAGATACATGCATCAGCTATTTCAGCAGAATACAGCTTTGATCCACCTGTCTTTTCACATCCTTTACTCAGGCAGTTCCTCAGAGGGATCAAGAATGTAAAACCTCCTAGGAAACCACCATTGCCAGCTTGGGATTTGAACTTTGTGCTGGAAAAGTTGACACTGCACCTTTTGAACCAGCAGCAACAGCAGACCTGCAGCATCTATCGTGGAAAACTGCTTTCCTACTGGCAATAACCTCAGCAAGAAGGGTTTCTGAACTTCAGGCCCTAATGGCAGTACAACCCTTCCTAATCTTCCACCAAGATAGAGTGTCCATGAGGACTAATCCTACATTTATGCCTAAGGTGGTATCCAGAGTGTCTTTAAACCAGGCAATCCACCTACCTACCTTCTTCCCAAACCCACAAAACAGAGGGAAAGAATGCTGCATACCTTGGATGTACATAGACAGCTACGCTACTACCTGGACAGAACAAAAAGTAACAGAAAAACTGACCAGCTGTTTGTAGCCTATGCAACAGGAAGGGAAGGAAAAGCAATTTCCAAACAGACCATCTCCAAATGGATAGGAAATTGCATACGATTCTGTTACTCCTTTCATGGAAAACCAATTCCACAGAACATAAGGCCTCATTCGACAAGGGCAACAGCCACTACCACAGCCTTCTTACGAGGAGTGGCAACCAAGGACATTATTGAGGCGGCTACTTGGACCTCCGTGCATACATTTGCCAAGCATTATAATTTACCTCTGTATTCCAGATCCCGAGCAGGGTTTGCCACTGCTGTACTGCAAGGGATCCTATCCACACCATAATCTATTCTTCCTCCTCCCCTAGTTGGCTATGGTATTCTACCCAGTTGTTATGACTGCAGATGCATCCATGAAGGACATAGTACAGTTTTGTACCTACCATAAATGTAGATGTCCGAACTGGATAGCATCTGCAGTCAGGATTACCCTCCCTCCTTCCCCTCTGTGGTACTCCTAGGGTATTTACCCTCCTAATAGCTAGCTGGCGGGGGGGGGGAGTCTCTTATGGTGTATTTGTTTGTATATATGTACATAAATGCTTATTTTTTGTGTTTGCCTTCTATCTTTTTGGAAACATTGGCATTTACCCAAAATTTAGCCTTCCAAGAGGGCAACTGGCATCTGGGGCAAGAAACACTGAGGAAAATGGCGTCGGCTGATGCCTTTATGCCCGAAGACCAACAGAGATGACGTCGGGTGAAGTGCGACATCAGCCGAAGCCGGACCCGGACTTTGGAATCCGGCCGACCGAAGGGCTGCCTGACGACAGGACAACCCAGTTGTTATGACTGCAGATGCTATCCAGTTCGGACATCTACATTTATGGTAGGTACAAAACTGTACTTTATGGGCTCAATGTTTTCAATTTCAGTGTTATTAAATTTCAATGTTTTAAAGTAGACCCCAAATTATTACAGCCCATAAACTGATGAACTCCCTGGAAAAATGTCCAGCCCTTAAAAGAATACTACAATCCTATACCACTAATTGAGCCTTATGATCCAACAACAAAGCTTTTCTGTCCATCAGAAAATCAAATAGCAGTGCAGGAGACTCTGTGTACTCTAACAAGGTAGCAAAAATCTGGAACTAAATCCCCATGAAGTAAGGCAGGTAGACTTACTGCATGGTTTCAGAACATCACTAAAGAAACACCTGCTAAGTAAGTGATTATGCTCATGTACTGACCTAGGCTAACCTTCTCGTACCTTAATCTTATACACGTAACTTTGTCTCGTTACTAAGAAATCTCACTGTATATTCTCACACAACAGTCATTTATACTATTCTTCTACAGACTGCCACTCCACACTGTTGCTACCTTCTCGCTTACAGAACTTCCATTTCCCAAGAAACTACTACTACCTATATTTTCTTTAATACAGGTCTATGCAAGCTCTCTACTTCAGTCAATCTAATGTTTTATAGAACTTGAGGATAACTGCTAAATCCCTTGTGGGCTTTGCTACCCTTCTCTGTACTTCCAGCTGATAGACAGTGGATGTGTTATGTAATGTGCTTATCTGTGTAATTTCTCTTTAACAAACTACCCTCATGAAAGAAGAAAAAATGTATTTCCTTACATTCATAGGCTACTGTATGTTAAATGTGTTCTAGATATATTCATATATTTGTAAACTCATGTTTTACAAAATATCCTTTTTAGGCCTCTGCTCAAAATGGGATAAACTACAGTTGGAACATCCCGGTAAATAGAGCGAGAGAAAAATAAATTGTTAGTTTGTATCTTATGTATTGATCTTCACTGCTGGTACATAAATAGTGTGCCATTTTAACAGTATGTCCTTTTGTGGGATCCCAGTCTTAGCTGCGATACTGGTTTTCATAAGTCACGATCTGTTACTTTCAGCTTCTCATGGATAGCTGTAAGCCTCAAGTGTTCCCTCCTTGCTTTGTCCTCCAAATAGACCAGTTTGTGGAGCAGTCAAGGTGCATAATTTTCTTTTAGCCTGTCCTTGGTTTCTATTTGTTGTGGCTTGAAAAAGATATCAGAATAATTATTCAGTGCTTCCTCTGTTTTCCTAGTCTCTACTCATTTTTGTGTTTGTCCCACTAAATCTGTGCTAAGTCATTGCCCAACATAACTTTGTTCTCTACATTTTTATTCATTGTCTTTATTTCTCCCAGAGTTTTTCTTTGACATCCAGACTGAGTAATCTTAAGACAAGAACTGAATTTAAACCATGTTGACTTGTTTTACCAGTTGTTTTCAGAAATTACTGGTTTTCTGGCTGGGAAAGCTCCATTTAACATAGTTCTGAGCCCATGATGCGAATGATGGGACTGTAACTGGTTACATTGGACGGCTTGGTTTCTCACATTCTTCCTATTTCACCTCATCCTACTACTGTTTTTGTCTTTTCTCCCCTTCGCTCCACCAAAGATGTTGCTGGAGTCTATTTCTCGCCCCAGTTCTAAGTCTGTCCAGCTCTGATCAATAGGCATGCTTGTCATGAAAGCTATTATACAAGCCCTATTAGTGGCTTCATCCTCCCAGTCATGCAGATCTGTGGGCAGTTTCAGAGCTTCAGATCTGAAGCTGCTGATGAGGTCCTTCTTGAAGTCTCAGTTCCCAAAAAGAATTATTCTCGAGTATAATCATCAAATTAAATATGTATCCATTTTGGCATCCCTTTCAAGCCCTGCTGATATGGGAATGCTCCTCATGCTGGTGGGAATTTTCAACCCTTTCTCTGGTTTAGAATTTTGGTGTATATCTTTAGCAATTTGCATAATTTCCATCTAATTTTTCACCACTAACTTGAACATAGAAGCCATGTGGCATATGTGTAAACTCGTCCTAAGTTGTTCATGATATGTATCAGTCTGCTTGTCTTGCTAGACTGTCTTATCAGTAAGTAATATGAGAGTTATCTGTTGAGTAACAATTAACAGCATAAACCAGTGATGCCATACTGGAAGAGAGGCCTGTGTCTGTTTTGCCTTGTATAGCCCCTACTTAGAGAATCTACATTTTGGACCCCAGAAGACTTCATTTAGATGCTTTCTGTATTGTTTGGTAATGAATACATTTAGCCTTTTTTCCTCCAGTAAATGTTGTGAACATTTCACATATAGGAAGGTCAGAGTAGTTTTTACTAGATGTTCATCCTGCATACAGCTGCAGTCATAACAGATGGGTTTTCCTGCCGTCAGGCGGGTCCTCGGTCGGCCGAATTCCAAAGTCTAGGTCCGGCGTCGGTTGTCATCGCTTCTTCCCTGACGTCAGTGCGACAGGGGTATAAAAGAACCAGCCGACGCCATTTTCTTCAGTCTTTCTTGCTGCGTGGTACCAGAAGCAGAAGCAGTTCGCAAGTGCTGGTCGGCCAGCTCCTGAGATTACGAATATCTGCAACCGAAGTCTTCTTGAAAGCTAAGTACCCCGTTGGGGAAACTTTTCTTGCCTCAGACCGATGTTAGACAAAGTTAATAATTGTATTTCATGTGGGAAGCAAATACCGCATAAGGATTTTCATTCCCTCTGCATTCCTTGCTTAGGCCCAGACCACGACGTCTTGGCCTGTCGTTTTTGTGCTACATTCAACAAACGCACCATTAAGCGTCGGGCACAGTTCGCCCAGCACTTTTTTGGCAAAAAATTTAACTACATAATGTCGTTGGATACTCCGACTCCAGTTTTGACTAAAAAACGCAAAGATAAGGACCGACACACGAGGTCCGCAGCCTTTACCGACACCAGGCCAAAGCCAACTACAGGTGGTCCGGTTCTCAGCGAGGCATCTACGCAGCCCCTGACTACCGACGACACTTCATTGGCGGTGTCTTCTGTACCCGAGGTCGCAGGCTCTTTGGCCCACACCTTGACTACAGATACCAAAGCCACTCTTGGCGGTGAAACTCAGAGTTTAGACAGGTCTGTCTCCTCTCAAGGTGTCTTCAGGCCTTCCTCTTCTTTTTCCATCAAGGCTTTCACTAAGTCTAAGACAGCCATGCATTCTAAAAAACAAACCCCACAGGGCCCTTCTCAAGGCCCCATGCCTAAAAAGCAGATGCTCAAAATGGCTGAGGACTTAATTACTCTTATCAGGGGTTCTCAACCCCCCCCCCCTGGAAAAAAGGGGCAGAGTGGAGGAAGAATCCCCCTCCTCGGACCAGGCCTCCATTATTTCAGAACATTCTGATGACCAGGAACATTCATACTCCCCTTTTGAAGATTCTGATGCAGAGGAGTCCATTCCTTTTGTCTCCCCCCGTGAGGATTACTCTTTTGGGGAAACCTTGCATACCTTGAGGGAACACTTCCATTGGGAAGGCCAAGAGTACTCAGACTCCAAGAAAAGGCTTAGGGATTTTCTCTTGCTCCCTCAGCACAGGCCTCTGGCTATACCTCCTGTCTTAGATATCCTTGATGATGTGTATTCGGAGTCCTGCCTCAACCCAGATTCTTTGCCTCCAGCTCCAGTCAAGCCTGGCAGGTATTACCGGGTTCCTGACTCTCACCAATTCCTATACAAAAAACATGCGGCTGACCCAGAAACTATCTCACAGGGCCCCAAGGGAATTAAGGCCTCCACTGCTAAAAATCCATTACCTTCAGAGAGGGATTCCAGAGCTTTAGAAAGGTGGGGGAAAAAGATATACACCTCGGCCACCTTATCCACGAGGGCATTAAACTGCCAGTTCCATATGTTAAAGTACCAACAGTTTCTGTTATCACAGTTGAGAAGCAAAATGTCACAACCTGAACAACCAGATTTGAAGTAGTTGCAGGATTTGATACATAGTACAGAGCAAGTAGGTAAACATACCTTGCAATGTGGTTTTGATGCTTTAGAAGCCTCATGTAGAGCTGCTGTTACAGGATCAGTCATACGTAGACATTGTTGGCTTAAAAAGCAAACCTTACCAGATCATGTCAAAGCTAAATTACTGGATGCACGTCTGCAAAAAGATGTATTGTTTGGTGTTAAAGCTGAGGAAGTATTAAAGAAAATGGAGGAAAAGGCAAAATCAATGCAAACAGTGAAAGATTTCCTACAGGTACAACCTCCACATTTCAGTAGAAATTGGCCTTCAAAAAATTGGTCCTTTCCAGCCACTGACAGACCCCAAAGAGGTAGATACAGGCGCCCAAGGGGTAGAGGGCCATCTCAAGGATCGTTTAGAGGTAGACCATGGCAAGCACCTACCCAAAGAGGTAGTGAGGATAGTTCACAGCCATTCAGAAAGCAGAACCAATGACTTTCCCCTTTGCATACCAAGCAAGGCTCAAATGGCAGCACCTTTAGGCGGGAAACTGGCACTATTTTCAAAAAATTGGCATATTGTCACAAAAGACAAATGGATCCTGGACGTTATAGACAGAGGCTACAGATTCCACTTTCACACCCTTCCAAAAATGAGAGGCATGCCAAACCTGCCACACAATCAAAGGGCAGAGGCACAAAAACAAATTTCAGATCTCATGGACATGAAAGCTATTCAAGAGGTACCTGCACAAGAACAGGGTCAAGGTTTTTATTCCAGACTATTCCTGGTACCAAGGAACGGCAAAGATTGGAGACCTATTTTGGACCTATCCATCCTAAACACTTTTTTACTCGTGCCAAAATTCAAGATGCTCACATTACAGCAGCTTCTTCCCATGCTGGGCAAGGAGTCTTGGCTGGTAACATTGGACCTCAAGGAGGCACACCTGCTTGTCCCAATCAGACAAGATTGCAGGAGATACCTCAGATTTCTTGCAGGTTCAACACATTATCAATTCTCTGCATTGCCCTTTGGCTTGTCTACTGCGCCCAGAGTGTTCACGAAATGCCTGGCATCAGTAATTGCCTACTGCAGACTACAAGGGATACAAATATACCCATATCTGGACGACTGCCTGATCCAAGCAGACAGCAAGCACATACTTCTGGAACATCTGGCTTTTGTAATAAGGTTGTTGAATTCCCTGGGATACACAGTCAACAAAAAGAAATCAAGGCTACTACCATCTCAAACAATAATTTTCCTGGGTGCCAACTTGGATAGAAACACCCAGATGGCCTACCTCACGCCAGAGAAACAAGGGCAACTAACTCAATACTTCAGAAAAATGGCAACTTCACCAGGCTGACTGCAAGGAAAATCCTGCAGGCTCTGGGATTCATGGCATCTTGCATCCTACTAATCCCATGTGCAAAGCTGCATGTGAGGAAACTTCAATGGTACCTGAAAAACCTATGGTCTCAGCACAGCCACAGCTTGGAAACAATAATACCACTAATTCCATGTCTTCAAAATGAATTTCTGTGGTGGGCTCAAGCATTCCAAAGAAACACAGGTCTCCCATTCTGCAAGCCTCAAGCAAGCCAAATCATCACAGCAGATGCCTCGGATTACGCCTGGGGGGTGCACATGACAAATCTGTGCATTCAGGGCAGATGGTCCCAAAAGGAAAAGCACCTACACATCAATCAAAAAGAAATGCTAGCAGTAATAAATGCTGTTATAGCTTTCAAAGACCTGCTGCATCCAGGCCAGCTATTGATAAGGACAGACAAAACACCACAGTAATGTGGTACATAAACAAACAGGGAGGAACCCATTCATACCCCCTATGCAGGCTAGCCATGTCTCTTTGGAACATGGCTCTAGAATTGCAAATCGAGCTTCAAGCACAGTTCCTGCCAGGCAAGGAAAACACGCTGGCAGACGACCTAAGCAGAAATATGACAGATCCACACGAATGGAAGTTGCGTCCTCAAGTTTTTTCAAAGATAATTCAAGCATGGGGAAGGCCAGACATAGATCTCTTTGCCTCCCACAGAAATCACCAATTGGCAAAATTCTGCTCAAGGACCTTTCATCCACAGGCCTGGAAAGTGGACGCACTCTCTTTCAGTTGGACAACAATGACAGTTTATGCCTTTCCACCTCTTCCTCTGCTGCCCAAAGTTCTATTAAAAACCAGAGCAGACAGACCACAGATGATTCTCATCGCTCCAGACTGGCAAAGGCAACACTGGTACCCACTCCTGAGGAGCCTGACGCATTCCCCACCATGGATCCTGCTTCTAATGCCTACTGACTCAGCACAACTTCAAAACTCTTCACAGTCAGCTGAAAACACTCAATCTAGCCGCATGGAAGATTCCTTAAAATCACAACAGACCCTACTCTCCAAGGAGGTACAGGATGTCATTTTGGAGGCCAGAAGACCTTCTACTAGAAAAGCCTACTCCGCCAAATGGAAACGGTTTTGTGCTTGGAATGAGAAAAAGGTCCAGAACCCTGGAATATTGAATTTACCTCAAATATTACAATACCTAGCTGAGATGCTAAGCAATGGACTTTCATTCTCTTCCATCAAAATCCATGCCTCAGCCGTTTCTGCAAAATACAACACCGATCCTCCTTTATTCTCTCACCCCCTCTTAAGACAGTTCCTCAGAGGGGCTAAGAATATTAATCCTCCAAGGAAACAACCAGTGCCTGCTTGGGATCTCAATTTCATTCTAGAGAAACTGACTTTGCCTCCTTTCGAGCCAGCTGCCTCATCAGAACTACAATATCTGTCCTGCATCCACAGCCTTCCTGCTGGCCATCACCTCAGCTCGCAGGGTTTCTGAACTACAAGCCCTCATGGCTGTGCAACCTTTCATCATTTTCCATCAGGACTGAGTTTCCTTACGAACCAACCCTTCCTTTATGCCAAAGGTAGTATCCAGGGTAGCCTTGAATCAGGCTATCCACTTACCTACATTTTACCCCAATCCTCAAAACAAAGGGGAGAGGCTACTACATTCTTTGGACATTCACAGGCAACTACGTTATTATTTGGACAGAACAAAGCCTTTCAGAAAATCAGAGCAACTCTTTGTGTCCTATGCTACAGGGGCTCAAAGGAAGCCTATTTCCAAACAGACAATCTCAAAGTGGATAGCCCACTGCATACGCTTTTGTTACTCTCTTCATGGTAAAACTGTACCTGCAGGCATAAGGTCTCACTCCACTAGGGCCACAGCTACCTCTGCAGCTTTTTTCCTCAGGGGGGTTCCTACCAAAGATATTTTGGAAGCTGTCACTTGGAGTTCTGTGCATACTTTCTCCAAGCACTATCACCTGCCTTTATACTCCAAATCTAGAGCAGGTTTTGCCACTGCAGTTTTGCAGGGCATCCTGGCTCCTCCTAGTTCCACCTAGTGCCTACCACCCTTATTTTAGCTTTGGGATTCTACCCATCTGTTATGACTGCAGCTGTATGCACGATGAACATAGTACAGTTTTGTACCTACCATAAATGTAGATGTTCGAGTGCTAATATAGCTGCAGTCCAAGTTTCCCTCCCTCCTTCCCCTCTGGAACAGGCCTAATGGCTAACACCTCCTCATACAACCTGATTGGGGTATTCTTTTATGGTGTATTTGCTTGCAACTACTGTTTTTTGATTGCATTACTGCATAAATTTATGTATTGCCTTCCTTCTGGGGGCACCTGACATCTGGGGCAAGAAAAACTGAAGAAAATGGCGTCGGCTGGTTCTTTTATACCCCTGTCGCACTGACGTCAGGGAAGAAGCGACGACAACTGACGCCGGACCTAGACTTTGGAATTCGGCCGACAGAGGACCCGCCTGTATGATGGCAGGAAAACCCATCTGTTATGACTGCAGCTGTATTAGCACTCGAACATCTACATTTATGGTAGGTACAAAACTGTACTTTTTATATAAACTTGTCACTTTAACAGATTTGTTTGTCTTATGCCTACATGATCATATGTTATCAAAGTGAGTAATGGAGGGACATAATGAACTGTGGCAGTAGGATACTGTTCTGGGTTAAAAATTATCTCTGTCCTCCTTTTTTTTTTTTTTTAGGAGTATATGCGGATGATGGGACTCAGTAACTGGTTACACTGGACGGCCTGGTTTCTCATGTTCTTCCTGTTTCTCCTCATCTCGCTACTTTTTGTCACTGTACTCTTCTGTGTTGAGGTGAGTACTGCTAGTGAGGTAGGTGTGTTGATTGATGTTGATGCATTTATGACCAGTTTACAGACATGCAGAAATGTGTTACAGAAAACACTATAGATAGCAGTTGGAATCCTTTTACAGTTTTCTTCTAGTTTGTGTGAGAGTTCATTAACCTTCATTCTGCTCTTAATGTTATTTGTAGCCTTTTATTAAACATTTTTCTCATTTTTATTTTGTTTTTTTTTAGTATAATAAACTGGTTTATTGAGTTTAACAGTGACTTTGATCAGGCAAGTTATAAATCAATTCAGATTACATCTTGCTTATTTTGCCATACAACACTGATAAACTGCCTTAACACCGAAATTGATATGTTTCGTTACACTGTTGTGTTGTTATGAGGTATACAATGTAAACAAGACACAGAAAGCATTTATTGTGCTAATCATTACAGTGTGCTAGGATTCAAGCATTCTTCTGACATTCTTGTCATGTAAACAGTTTTTCATTATTTAATTAAACCTACCAATAGTCATTTCAGGCAGCTTCTGTAACAGCCATACCTGTTTGTCTTGATGTCTTTCTTGCTGCTGCTGTGATTGCATTGGGAGCCATCTCTTTACCTAGTAACCCGAACTCAGGAGATTCATCCCTTGTGTATAAAGAACTTAATACTAAAAATGTTTTTAAAGGTCTTTTGCCATAAATGTTGCTCAAATGCATTTAGTTTCATAGATGGGCTAATGATCACAGTTTTTTTAACATAGCCATGTATGGGGTGATGTGCAGAGCTGTAATAACTACAGAGGGATTACATTGATCAGTCACAGCATGAAGTTATGGGAAAGAGTAGTGGAAGCTAGGTTAAGAAGGGACATGATGATTAGTGATCAGCAGTATAGTTTCATGCCGGGAAAGCGCACTACAGATGGGATGTTTGCTCTGAGAGTGTTGATGGAGAAGTACAGAGAAGGTCAGAAGGAGTTGCATTGTGTTTTTGTAGACTTAGAGAAAGCATATGACAGGGTGCCTAGAGAGGAGTATTATATGAGGAAGTCGGGAGTGTCCATGAAGCATGTAAGACTGGTACAGGATATGTACGAGGGTAGTGTGACAGCAGTGAGGTCTGTGGTGGGAGTGACGGATGCGTTTAAGGTGGAGGTGGGATTACATCAAGGATCAGCTCTGAGCACTTTCTTATTTGCAATGGTGATGGACAGGTTGACAGACAAGATCAGACAGGAGTCCCCATGGACTATGATGTTTGCAGATGACATTGTGATCTGTAGTGAGAGTAGGAAACCGGTAGAGACGACCCTGGAGAGATGGAGATATGCTCTAGAGAAAAGAGGAATGAAGGTCAACAGGACTAAGACAGAATATATGTGTGTGAATGAGAGGGAGGATTGAGGAATGGTGAGGATGCCAGGAGTAGAGGTGGCGAAGGTGGATGAGTTTAAATACTTGGGATTAATAGTTCAGAGTAATAGTGAGTGTGGAAGAGAGGTGAAGAAGAGAGTACAGGCAGGATGGAGTGGGTGGGTGGAGAAGAGTGTCAGGAGTGATTTGTGACAGACGAGTATCAGTAAGAGTGAAAGGGAAGGTCTACAAGAGGATAGTGAGACCAGCTATGTTATATGGGTTAGAGACAGTGGCATTGACAAAAAGGCAGGAGTTTGAGCTGGATGTGGTAGACTTAAAGATGTTAAGATTTGCACTGGGTGTGACAAGGGGGGACAGGATTAGGAATAAGTATATTAGAGGGTCGGCCCAGGTTGGAAGGTTTGGAGACAAAGCCAGAGAGGCAAGATTATGTTGGTTTGGACATGTGCTGAGGAGGGATGTTGAGTATATTGGGAAAAAGATGCTAAGGATGAAACTACCAGGTAACCGGAAAAAGAGGAGGGCCTAAGATAAGGTTTATGGATGTGGTGAGAGCGGACATGCAGGTGGTTGGTGTGACAGAGCAAGATGCAGGGGACAGGAAGAAATGGAAACAGATGATCCGCTGTGGTGACCCCTAGTGGGAACAGCCGAAAGTAGATGATGATGTGTCTCAAACGTGTCTGACAAGTTTAGAGACCTTAACATTATTTTTAGTGGTATTTGTAGGCTAGGGCTTAGGTGGTCAAACATTTTACAGGTTATCTCTGTACATTAGGGATACAGGTGTCAGACCAGGGGAGAACTTCATTTTCCTCATGTACTGGTCCATGTTATGCTTTAATTGGTTTAGGGTAAAACTCTGCTTAACATGGATGAGAAGACTGTTCCATAGAAGGGGTATTCTCTGAGACATACTTAGCCCATCCAAGTTGCAAGCAAGATTTAATTCCTTAATGGAAGATTCATTAAAGTGGGATCCAAGGATGCCTTTGATGCCAGGTATAGATTACCCATCTGTATTCTGTGGGAAACAGAGTACAGGGATACAGCTTTGAGGTAATCCTTTTAGGACATGTTTATTCCCTGTATTTTTCTTTGTGTGGATGTTCCAGTTGTTGCAAGTGCCTGCTCAGGTACATGCTGAAAGGGGCATTGCACTCAATGGTTGTCTGATGAAGGCCAAAGACAGTGGAATGGTGACTTACTGGACCTAGATACCATACCTCTGCTTATACGTTTCACAACATAGAATTATTTCCTTACTACTGTAGGCACATGATGGTTGTATGCCAGGTTACTGTCTATATGCATCCCCAAACTCTGACTACTGGATCTACTGTTAGGGTGTGTTGTCAAAGCTGTAGTTTCCAGGAGTGGCTGAATTTCCAAAGTATATGCTGTTATGCATTTCTTGGGATTAAGTTGCAGACCATGGCTCTGTCCCCAGTTATTTGTCTGAATTAGCCCTTCCTGGAAGCTGTTTGTATCTTGGAGTGATTGCACCTAGATGTTCATCGTGTTACCCTGCTGCAGTCATCACACTTGGGTTATCCTGTCATCAGGCGGTCCCGCAGTCGGACGGATTTCCAATGTCTTGGTCCGACGTCGGTTGCTGTCGCCTCATCCCTGACGTCAGTGCGCCAGGGGTAAATATATTGCAACTGACGCCATTTTCTTCAGTCTTTCTTGCCGTGCGGTGCCCGAAGCAGAAGCATTTCGCAAGTGCCGGTCAGCCGACTCCTGAGATTGTCGAATTCGAATTTCAGACCGAAGTCTTCTATAAAGCTAAGTACCCCGTTGGGGAATGTTTTCTTGCCTCAGACCGATGTCAGAAAAAGTTAACAATTGTATTTCTTGTGGGAAGCAAATACCTCATAAGGATTTTCATTTTTATTGCATACCTTGCCTAGGTCCTGATCACGACGTCACTTCTTGTCGTTTTTGTGCTAGGTTTAATAAGCGTACTATTAAAAGACGATTTGATTTCGCACAACACTATTTTGGTAGAAAATTTAACTATAACATGCCGTCGGAGCTACCGACTACCGGCGTGCACAAAAAGCGCAGGGACAAGGACTGACAGCCCAGGCCAAAGCCCGATTCAGAGGCCTCGGTTGATCCGGTCTCCGGTTCTCCGGTTATCAGTGAGGCTGCGACGCAGCCCCTGACTACCGCAGTCCTGGAAACTGAGACCGCTACGGATATTTTGACGGAATGTACTAGGCCGACGCAGCCTTTTACTTCAGGCCCTTCCGACGATTTACCTTCCAAGGACGTCGGTGCTTCTGAAACGCCATCAGTCTCTGAAGGTGCTTTCAGACTGACGACTCAAAGTCAAAACGTTTTCTAAGTTGAAGACTCCTTCTAAAACAAAAAAGACTACACTTCAGTCTCCTGTTCAAGGCCCTATGCCTAAGAAACAGATGCTCAAAATGGCTGAAGATTTGATTTCTCTTATCAGGAGTTCTCAGCCTCCTCCTGACAAAAGGCCTAGACAAGAGGAAGATTCTGCTTCCTCTGAGCAACTGTCTATTTCTTCGGATTCCTCTGAGGACCAAGACTATTCCTTCTCTCCTTATGAAGATTCTGATGCTGAGGACTCTATTCCCTCAGCTTCCCCTCCTGAAGACTGCTCTTTTGGGGAAACTTTACACACTAGGAGGGAACATTTTCACTGGGAAGGTCAGGATTACTCTTGATTCCAAGAAAAGGCTCAGAGAATTTCTTTTACTCCCCCAACACAGACCTCTAGCCATCCCTCCGGTTTTGGACATTGTGGATGATGTCTATTTAGAATCCAATTTCAACCCAGACTCTCTACTTCCTGCTCCGGCCAAGCCTGACCGATACTACAGAGTACCTGATTCCCACAAATTTCTTTACAAAAGCCCAGTAGCTGACCCAGAGACCATCTCCCAGGCTTCCATGGCTAAAAACCCAGTACCTTCTGAAAGGGATTCAAGAGCACTAGATAGGTGGGGGAAAAGGTTTACACCTCAGCCACATAGCTATGAGAGCACTAAATTGTCAATTTCATATGCTTAAGTATCAGCAATTTCTGATCTCTCAGTTAAAACAAAAGATAACCTCCCTCCCTCAACAATCTGAATTGAAAGAAGTACAGGACTTGTTGCACGCCACCGAGCAGGTGGGCAAACATACCTTACAATGTGGGTTTGATTCTTTAGAGGCCTCCTGCAGAGCAGCAGTCACTGGATCAGTTATACGTAGGCATGCCTGGTTAAAGGAACAAAGTCTACCTGATCATGTTAAAGCAAAACTACTAGATGCTCCTTTACAGCAGGATGTTCTTTTTGGAGTTAAAACAGAAGAAGTTTTAAAGAAAATGGAAGATAAGGCGAAATCAATGCAGACAGTCAAAGATTTCCTACAAGTGCAACCCCCTCGCTTCAGCAGAAACTGGCCAACAAAAAATTGGTGCTTTCCAGCCACTGACAGACCTCAGAGGGGTAAATACAGGTGCCCAAGGGGCAGAGGACAACCACAAGCTCAGTATAAACCTCGCCAATGGGGCACTCCAACCCAGAAGGGAGGAGAAGACAGGTCTCAACCCACCAGAAGGCAAACTCGATGACTTGCACCTCAGCTGGCCAAACAAAGCTCTTTTGTCAGCCCCCTTGGGGGGGAAACTAGCACTTTTTGCAGACAACTGGCACATGGTCACAAAGGACAAATGGGTCCTAGACATAATTTTGCGAGGATACAGATTCCACTTTCACACCTTGCCAATGAAAAGAGGAATGCCAAACCTGCCACAAAATCAAAGGGCAGGGGCACAAAAACAAATTACAGCTCTCATGGCCATGAGAGCCATTCAGTGGGTACCAACTCAAGAGCAAGGCCAAGGATTTTACTCAAGGCTCTTTCTAGTACCCAGAAAGGACAATGCTTGGAGACCAATTCTGGACCTTTCAATTCTAAACACTTACTTACAAGTTCCCAAATTCAAGATGCTAACATTACAGCAGCTACTTCCCATGTTGGGCAAGGAAGCATGGCTGGTAACGTTGAACCTCAAGGAGACATACCTGCATGTCCCTATCAGACAAAGTTGCAGAAGATACCTCCGTTTCATTGCAGGTTCAACCCATTATCAATTCTCTGCACTGCCCTTTGGCTTATCTACTGCGCCCAGAGTATTCACAAAATGCCTGGCACCAGTAATTGCATACTGCAGACAGAGGAATTCAAATATATCCATACCTGGACGACTGCCTCATCCAAGCAGAAAGAAAAGACATTCTCTTACATCATCTGGCTTTTGTAAAGCATCTACTAAATTGTCTAGGGTACACAGTAAACGAAAAGAAGTCAAAACTAGTACCCTCACAAAAAATGACATTCCTGGGTGCCAGCTTGGACACAACGGCACAGAAGGCTTATCTTAGCTGCAACTGACTCAATATTTCAAGACAATGGCAACAAAGACCCAATTAACTGCAAGAAAAAATCTGCAGGCTTTGGGCTTCATGGCATCTTGCATTCTGATAATACCATTTGCAAAACTGCATATGAGGAAATTACAGTGGTACCTAAAAAGCGTATGGTCTCAACACAGCCACAGCTTGGACACAGTGATATTTTTCATTCCCTGCCTTCAACAGGAATTTCTATGGTGGGCACAGGCATGTCACCTCAACAAGGGTCAGCCTTTCACCTTGCCCCCAACCAGGCAAACTATCACAACAGATGCTTCAGACTATGCCTGGGGGGCACACATGGCAGGGCAATGCATTCAAGGCCTATGCACTGCAGAACAAAGAAAACTGCACATAAATCAAAAAGAGATGCTAGCTGTACAGAAAGCTCTGACAGCCTTCAAGGATCTACTACAGCCAGGACAACTTGCAATAAAGACAGACAACACCACAGTAATGTGGTACATAAACAAACAAGGGGGCACACATTCCTACCCTCTTTGCAGGCAAGCAATAATCTTATGGAACACAGCTCTGGCCTACCAAGTCCAGTTACAAGCTCAGTTCCTGCCAGGACAGAAAAACACATTGGCAGACGACCTAAGCAGAAACATCAAAGATCCCCACGAGTGGAAACTAGACCCATAAATATTTTCAATGATAACTCAAAAATGGGGCCTTCCAAATTTAGACCTGTTTGCCAGTCCTCAAAACTACCAACTGACAAAAGTTTTGTACAAGGACATTCCACCATCAAGCTTGGAAAGTGGACGCTCTCTCCTTCAGTTGGAAAAACCTGACAGCATATGCCTTTCCTCCATTACCTCTTCTCACAAAGGTTCTTTTGAAGGTCAAAAAGGAGAAACCTCAACTGATTCTCATAGCACCAGACTGGCCACGCCAGCACTGGTACCCGCTACTGAAGAATATGGCTCACAGCCCACCATGGATATTGCCTCAAATACCTCATTTGCTCACGCAGCAAAACAAACAGATTCTACACAGCCAGCTCATTACCTTAAACCTGGCTGCATGCCAGATCAATTAAGCATCCAACCAGCCCCTCTTTCACAAGCAGTACTGGATGTTATTCTGGAAGCCAGGAGACCAAGCACCAGGAAGGCTTACTCGGACAAATGGAAAAGGTTTTCTGCTTGGAACCAAGCTAAAGGCCAAGACACAACTCAGCCTCATATGCCCCACGTTCTACAGGATTTAGCTGAGATGTTGCACAAAGGACTTTCCTTCTCCTCAATTAAAATCCATGCTTTAGCTATTTCAGCTCACTACGACAAAAATCCACCTTTATTTTCAAATCCTCTTCTAAGGCAGTTCCTCAGGGGGGCAAAGAACATTAGACCACCTAGAAGAGCTCCTACACCAACATGGGACCTCAACTTTGTTCTGGAAAAACTAACGCTACCTCCCTTTGAACCAGCTTTCTTTGCAGACCTTCAGTTCCTATCTTGGAAGACTTCCCTGCTCCTGGCAATAACTTCTGCTAGGAGAGTCTCAGAATTACAGGCACTTATGGCAGTGGAACATTTCCTTGTTTTTCATCAAGACAGAGTTTCTCTATGAACTAATCCTTCCTTCATGCCTAAGGTGGTTTCCAGTGTAGCTTTAAATCAAACCATCCACCTACCCACTTTCTTCCCCAATCCACAGAACAAAGGTGAGAGACTCCTGCATTCCTTGGACATTCACAGGCAGCTTTGTTACTACTTGGATAAAACTAAGGCTTTCAGAAAAACTGACCAGCTCTTTGTATCCTATGCTACAGCTTCTCAAGGGAGGGCCATATCTAAGCAAACCATTTCTAAATGGATAGGCCATTGCATACGGTTCTGTTATACCCATCATGGGAAACCAGTTCCTCCTACCATTAGATCCCACTCTACCAGGGCAACAGCTACCTCTACAGCCTTTCTCAGGGGGGTTCCTACCAAGGAAATTTTAGAAGCTGCAACTTGGAGTTCTGTACACACCTTCACCAAACATTATCACTTACCTCTTTATTCTAAGTCCAGGGCGGGCTTCGCCACTGCAGTTCTGCAGGGCCTCATTGCCTCCACTAACCCTCTATAATACCTCCACCCTGCTTTAGCTTTGGGACTCCACCCAAGTGTGATGACTGCAGCAGGGTAACACAATGAACATAGTACAGTTTTGTACTTACCATAAATGTAGATGTTAGTGTTCACCCTGCTGCAGTCCAGGTTACCCTCCCTCCAACCCCTCTGATCTACTGGCTAAATCTCTGCTATGCCTTACTGATGTATTTGCTTATAGCTGAAGGGATTTTGTGTTTGTACAGTGTTCACACCATTTGGTACTAATTTGGATCACCTTTTTGGGGGCACCTAACATCTGGGGCAAGAAAAACTGAAGAAAATGGCGTCGGTTGCAATATATGTACCCCTGGCGCACTGACGTCAGGGATGAGGTGACAGCAACCGACGTCGGACCAAGACTTTGGAAATCCGGCCGACTGCGGGACCACCTGACAACAGGATAACCCAAGTGTGATGACTGCAGCAGGGTGAACACTCGAACATCTACATTTATGGTAGGTACAAAACTGTACTTTTTCAGTCATCAGTAATTTTCATCAGCCAGAGGCCCTTAACTTTGGCCTTGACGTCAGAGAAGTAGATGCCAAAATAGAGTGGACCCAGCACAGAATCCTGAGGAACTCCATTGATGAACAGTCTTCTCTGTGGAGGCAAATTCCCCTATCCTAACTTCATGGGTCCTGTCTGAGAAGCCACCTGGTATGCATGGGGAGATATAGGGGTTTATACCAAATTCCGTGAATTTATCTGTAATGACAGAATGTAGTATTGTATCAAATGCCTTGGACAAATCAAGGTAGGCTGTATGCACCATTTTGCCCTTGTCTGTTACTTTTGTGATCTTTTCAAAGAAGTCCACCAGGTTGAGCAGGCATGATCTGCCCTTGACAAAATCAAACTGAGTTGAAATGGGTGTCTGAAGATTTTCTGTCTCATTGTTAATCATTTACATGGCATTGCATATGAGACGAGCCAAGCTTATCTGCCTGTAGTTTCTGGGGTCCATAGATGGGCCACCCATGGGCAGAGAGATGACTGCTGCAGTTCTCCATTTGCATGGCATGAAGCCTGTCTGGATAGCTCATGGTCATGCTGTTTGGGAGGCATCCTGGGATCTTGTCTGGGTCCAGTGATGTATTCTTGGCCTTGGGTGAGTGCATTGAGTACCTACTGCCTAGTGATAGTTGGGGGGGGGGGGGTATGTTTGATGATATTTCCAGAGAGGTGGCT
The DNA here is from genome assembly GCF_019279795.1 of Protopterus annectens. NCBI lineage: Eukaryota > Metazoa > Chordata > Ceratodontiformes > Protopteridae > Protopterus > Protopterus annectens. The sequence continues at coordinate 207,795,616 of NC_056746.1, read as the reverse complement.
GAAAAGGGAGGGGTAAAATTGGAACTGAATTTGTCTGACGATAGATTTGCTATTTTTTTTTGGCTCAGTGTAGGTGGCATCATTTACAGTTAGTTCTGCACATTGTGTTATGTACTACCATAGAGGTTGCAGACATAGCTCAAGAAAGCCTTATATTTTGTCCTTAGCCTAGCAGGCTATTTTTTTTTACCTCAAATTTGGCTTTTGGTAGACTTGATTTGTCCTTCAGTTTGCTTATTTAGATTGAGAGATTTTTTTTATCCTGCTGGGCGTCACACTTCGTTATTTTTGCCATGACTTTCTTCTTTTTGTTGTACAACGTATTTATAAAGGGATTCCACCAGCGTTGTTTGTTTTGTTTGTTTTCTGTTTATTTCTGGGAGGCACAGTTCACTAAGCATTTAGTGACATGGTTGTGCAAAGTCCCTGTGAGCAGTTCCTCATGGGCAGCAGTTTTCTCAGGGTGTGAATATGGTAATGGGTTGAATGGTGAGAGACTCCAGTAACTTTTAAGTATGTGTTTTGTTTCTTGGGTTACAGAGATGGACCTGTAGCTTACAAGGATATGATATGGGACTTTGCCTATGGTGATCTGTTCATGAAGAAGCTCAAGTGTGTCGTCCTGTTTGACCAGCATTAAGGTATGATTGTTTTCACTGTAAATTGAGCAGTCTCCACCCTTATTCTGTGACTTTGCAGTAGCTGGTCCAAATGTGTGGAAGGTATTGGAGCCCTGAACTGCTGAGGTACTTTCCATGGCTTTAAATCATGCCTTGGCAACTGGAAAAATGGTTGTATTCTTCAAGGTGAGCAGAGCTTGGAGGGAGTGGAGTTTCTTGTTTAGGCTTCTGGCATTGAGCTGTAACACCTTTAAATTTTCTACCATTGGTTTTTCTATGTTGGAAGTTTTGTCAGTGTGCCAATGCCTAAAAAAGACACGGGGGGGGGGGGGGGGGCAGCAATGTTTTAGCTAATCTTCAAAAACATAGAGGGTCAGGTGCAGACCATCCCTTACAAAGCAATGTGATCTGTAACCATATTCTCCCATGCTGATAGATATTGTACCCCTGTGGAGTGACACCAGAGACAAAGCCAGTTATTAGTCAGCCATCTTCTGTTCATATTGTGCCATCACCCTTGGAGCGGAGGTAGAGTGCTGCACAGTACTAAGCTCATGTTGGCCTGGGACACATAATCAAAGAGCTCCACCATGCCTTTCTTCGTATAGTTCAAGGATAAGCATCTCAGGATTACACCCACAAGGACCATGACAGAATCATACCGGTACTCGTGATCCAATGACCTGAGTGCATGCATAATTTGGCAAATCCTGTCTCCCTGGTCTGGTAGACAGTTGACCATGGCTCTTTCTTTGCATAGCCTTGTGAATTGGACATGTGTGTTTCTCACAATTGAGTCTCTTATGACCAAAATGTTTGATTGGGATATGTGGTGCTATGCCTTATGGGCTTACAAGTTGAGACACCATGGGCTGTGGCATTATGTCTTGCTTGGTGGTGTTTTTGCCAAGTGCTGTAGAGGTTCCTGAGGACACTTAGAGTGCATTTTCTAGAAGGTCTTTGTGGTTTTGGAAGATTACATTTAAGAGCCTCAGCATCTGTAGTTCTAAGTATCTGGCCTTTACTAGTTGAATTGGGTGTAGTGTGTGTATTACTGACAACCTGTTTAGTGTTATAGTTGCTTGTGAGTGAGAGCATTGCCTATAGTGACATTATATAGCTGTATCTCTCATATTCAGAATCAGTTGGAGAATTGGGTGGTTGTCTGTATACATGAGGCAATAGCTGCATTACCTCAGGATGCCCATAATCCACCATTCTAACTACAGATATATCAGGGAAGTGCATGTCCATGGCTATGGGTCCTTATTACATGTTCTACAAGGGGATGGTGATAGAGAGGTTTACAACTGGCTAGTTTAGTTGTTGTTAGAGTGTACTGCCTGAGTCCAAGGTTGAGAGTTGGGTGCTTCTCAATGGACCAACTAGCTGCTTGCTCTCTGCACAACTAAGGACTGAAGAATTTTCAGGGGAAGGTTTATAGAGAAATTTAAATAGTAAGTGCTTGCATTGATATAGGGCACTGTTAACTGCCACTGGACAATGAGCAGCATCTCACAAATGCAACAACTTTATACAGGCACAGAAAGTTTCCAAACAGCCTTGCCCTCAGCCGGTCACAGCACTTTGTGATTTCACATAGTAAATCCCATAGGATCATAGGAAGTTACTGGGCTATTGGCCCTGAGGTCCTTATAAGCCTAGCCAAGAATTTAACTCCTGTTCCAACAAGTCAGCACCCTATGCCACTGTCCAGCAGGGACACAGGTGGAATCCCAGGGGTGTATTTTCTATTCCCCATCCAGATGTTCATCGTGTTTCACTGTTGCAGTCATTACTCTTGGGTTATCCTGCTGGCAGGCTACCCTCAGCAGGATAACCCAAGAGTAATGACTGCAACAGTGAATACACTAGAACATCTACATTTATGGTAGGTACACAACTGTACTTTATCCATGTTGCGCTTAAAAAAGGTTTAATGAGGTGCTCTGCTTTACATGGTGATTACATGTTCTAAATGGACTGTGGCAGTATCTCTTCCAGTTGTCGAGTACAACCATGACAACTGGATGGGTGACCGTAAATTCATCCCAGGGGTGGCACCTATGTCCCTCATGGACAAGGCCAGTTGGTGCTGATCACAGAATTGCTCTAACGACGACCATCTAAACATGGTCAATAAGGGTACTCCGTTTTTTACACTACTAGGCTTGTAAAGGCCCCATCAGCCTAGTAACTTCCTATAACCTATATTTATTTATTTATTTATTTATTTTTTTTACTGTGAAATGGCAGTGCTTTGGATTTGGTTTTACTTTTTATTGCTTTACTGTGGCACTGGGTACTGGTTGTATTCTTGTTTTTACCTGCTTTAAAGTTTGTAACTGACTTTGTGAGTCAATATGTGGACTTTGTCTTTTTAACCTTTCTTTCATATTGGTTATCTGAATCAAAGATTTACTGCTGTTTTGACGTGCTGGGAGAGAGGGGTCAGCACAAAGTATTTTCTAGATGTTCATTTTGTAATACATTTTTTTTTGCCCTCTGTTGACCAAGACCCTTTGGATTTAGTGTTTTGATTACATTTTAATACATTAACCTGCTTTGTTTTAAGTCTTTGATGTACTTGTTTAAACTTGGGAGTTGTAGGCACTAGCTGTCTTACTGTGTGAGACAACTGCCTTTTTGTAACTTTTTCTGGTACCACTGTATATGGTGTCTTTTTTTGGGGGGGAGGGACAAAAGAAATCAATAAAGGGTTTATGCCCTTATTGTTTTTCCCAGGCTCCTTTGCCTGTGACTCTTTTCCCCCACTTTTATCATATGTTAGTATTTGTAAAACTAAAGATCCTAGATTTTTTTCAATTTGCAGCAAATATTTTTGCTTTTGAATTAAATTAGCTGTTTGTATGACATTTTCTGCTTTATTTGTCACTTAACAGCTTTATAGCTGTGTTTAACCCTGAAACATTTTGTAAGAACTGCTTTATTACCATATGGCATTTAATGGTTCCCTAGTGAAATGTCATCAGTCTTAACACCAAGTGCTGCTACCCCCCCAAAATGTGCAGGATATTAATCATCTCAAAATGGACCTTGTTCCCCTTTTCCTGTTACAAGAAAGAGCAGACCAAAGACTACTTAATGTTAAAAAAACGCTACCTGCGTCCCCAGAAAGCTGAAACTAGTCTAGTTACAACTAATAAACAAAGCAAAGGTGCTAGAACAAACAGGAACAGATAAATCACTAGAGTGGAGTAAGAAACACTGCATATAAGCATAAGTATCAGTGCAGCACAAGTAATAAACAATTTAAAGTGCAGTTAAGAACTACAGTGTGACTATTCAGATCTGGATGGATCTGGATTCAGCAGAGCAGTAAAATGCAGTGGTAATAGCAATTAAACTTTAAAATGCAGAATTCAAGTGCACATCTCTATAAAATGCACAGATATCAAAGCTACTGTAGTATAAATCTAGAGAGTGCGCTAATCAGTACTTAAAAGTACTTGTTTTATAGTGGATGCAAGTTATTCAGCAGAAAATCTGTTCAAACAGAGGTGTGGTAGCCAAGTGAGTGGAAACTCTGAAATAGCCAATTTTTGCAGGCTAGTTCAGTCACATTTGCCCCACATGAGCTGCATATTTGAGATGAAAAGCATTTCACTATTCCAATGGGCAGGGTTTAATAATTTAAGCTTACGAGGATGGAATGTGGGAACTTTGGCTAGGGCTTTATTTTGAGACCTACTGGAAAGACATGCGTCCCTTTTCGAACTTCTAAATGAGTGGTTAGTGTTTTCTAATATGATGTAGATTTTGTGAAAATCCCTATTCATGTGAAATGACCATTGCTCACAAGCCAGCTGAAAGATTCTCTTGTAATTGAAACTGTGCACCTTTAATTGTAAAAGGTGATGTAACTGGGATCGATATGAACAAAGTATGTTTGTAGAGTGGGAATGGAAAGGGTAGTATTAGACCATCTTCTTATGGTCAGTAGTGCAGTCAGTTTGTACTCGTACACCATCTTATGGTCTCCAGAAGCAAAATAAGCCTAGTGAACAGAGCTCAGAGCAATCATGGTTTCACCTTTAAAAAGTGTTCCTTATACAAAAATGCCAAAAAACTCTAATACAAGTACTGTTTGACCTTCACCTATATGACAGACTAATAAGAAAGACTACATCTTGTTTTCACAAAGCATTCCAAGCTATTAGAATGCTAGGATTGCTAAAATCAGGTTTTGAATAAACACTTGTAGCATTTAATCTTTGCATAAAAATATCAAATTTTAAAGCTCCCTATTATGAGTGACTTGAGTCCCACAGTAAAAAAAACAAAAAAAAAGCAAGCTGATTCAGGCAGTGAAAGAGTGATTAGTAAAACTTAATATTAAATTGATGATGCAGCTTTGCTAGTTGGCCTGAGCCTCACAACACTTATCTATATGTACTTCCACCTAGGTTGTTAGACCTGAGATGAGGAAGTACTCTGAGGTCCTGCAGTCTTGAACATAGTACATATTCCTGTGCAATCACTTTGTCTCTCAATTCTAGGATCATTGTTGTAGTTCTTGGAGTTACAACTTGAACCCATTGTTTTAAACAGCATGTATGTAACATTTTAATCACCTAGTACCTTTATTTTGGCAAGAATAGAACTACCGACTTAAAGATATTATTCTTCAAAGTTGTTAGAGTGTATAGCATTAGTACTGTAATGTACTAATCCTGGGACTGATCAATGGAAATGCACTGCTGTAATGCAGGTAGTGTTGCTGTTAAACAAGAAAAGGCAAGAAGCTAGTAGAAGTACATTGCCTTTGGGAGCTGTGTCATGTATCAGGGCCACACCTCTGCTAAGAATAGATTCCTGACCTCTAAGCTGAGAGGGAATTTGGCAGACACGTTTGAGTGCATATGGAGGTGTACTAAAGTACTTCTGCATTTTGTGCGCCCCTGCTGCTTGCTGGTCATTAGACCCTCTCTGTGTCTACTGGCCTGTTCATCACTTCAGGATTACAATTGTGCATCAGGTTCGTCAGTAGATGTATCTGGAGCAACCAGCCACAAGCCCACGATGTAGTTATAGCCTGCAGCAGGAGCAGTGTTGAACATCTACAAATGTCATTAATGTCTTGTACAACTCTTTGCCTTTACTTCTGGATTCCCTTATAAGTGCTGCTGAGTAACCTCAGCAGGATAATTTGTGGCCAGTGAGAGTAAGTTTCTTTGTGTGTAAATGTTTACTTTTTCTAAAAATAAATGCCATTCTGTTCACTTTAAATAAAACTAGACAAGAGAGATGAAAGACGGGTGGTTCTGCTTATTGATTACATTGAAATCATTGAGGCATTTTAGCTATGTCTTGCTTATGATGATAAAAAGTGATTCCAACAGGTCCATCTAACACCGACTTCTACATCTACATATGGATTTAATTGCAGAACAGTTAATGCAAATATTAGATACCTGTAATTCTGTCTTTTCAGACTAATAATCATGGCCTTAAGATAATGGTCGCTGTAGTTGGTGGCAGGGGGATTCATTCTTGACACGTTTAAATTTTCAGTTCAGCTTCTCCATTGTGATCACTACAGCTGTTCTGTCCCTTCCCAAGACTTGCCTTAATACTCAATGGCTCCAGCTTTGACTACAGATGAGTGGCACATTTCATATAAGGGCGTTGACAACCTGAGTACAGGGACATTGTAAAAGCACATAACATAAGGCAATGAAAATGAAAGCATACCCCTTAAGTTAAACCTGCAGGTGTTTCAGTTATTTCAGGAGTCTCTGGTTGTGATTTTATTTCTTTTGGTAACTGAGTAATCTCATTAACACAAGTACATGTCTTCAAAATTGTCTTGTGAATAGTTCATTAAACATTTTCTTTAGCCACATAATTCGTAAGCAGGCTAATGAGACTTGAACACAGGCATAGGTAACTTGACTTGGAGTACTGCAGTATTGTTTCATTCTTTCCTCTGAAACAGAAGAGGATAATTTGCCTAGTTGGCTTTCAGTTGTTAATTATATTGCTTGTTACTTTCTGTAATACTCTTTTGCAGGTCAGTAAGCATGGAGCTGTATTAACAAACAGTGATCCGACTTTGATATTTGTCTACCTGGTGGTGTTTTCTGTCTCTAGCATCTCTTTCAGTTTCATGGTCAGCACTTTCTTCTCTCGAGGTAAGTTTATCCAGAGACATTATTAAGGTAAGTGGGGAAGAGATGAATGCATGCTTGTGTGCAGCTTTATAAAAGGAATTTTCCTGGTACTTAAAACCTGAGGCACTTTGATGGAGCCTTACCTCCAACAAGGCGGTAGTGTTGTGCATATATAAGTGGGGTGGGGGGGTCTAACTTTTCCACCTAAGCAGAGAAGCCATTTTTCTCTTGAAATAGAAACTAGATAGAATTTGCTTCATGACAGAAGTGCACATGCTATTTGAAGCCAACTCACCAGCTGACAGACTAAGAAGGTGTTTCCTTCTCTGTCATAAATGGTTCCTAAGCTAGATGAAGTCCAACAAGATCTTTTGTAAAATGGAGGCAAACAGTCATTGACCTCTGTGCCTCACCATCTAATTCAGAGTTTCACCACAGGCAACAAGGTCTGCTGTTTGCATTTCTGCTACTACTGCCAGAGCCTGAATTTATCCAGAGGGACGTAGTACAGCAGTTAGCTTCCTTTTTAACTAAATCAGGTCTGGTTTCCACTGTTGCTCAACACATTCATTCATTACAAAGGGGGGGGGGGGGTAAAATGACTAACGTGTTTGATTTTTGGAGGTATCAAGTAAATATTAAGCATTAACTTGATCATAAGTTAATAGACAAAATAGAAAAATTCATTCAAGTCATCAGATGAGTCCTGTTCATTACTGATGTCACTGTTTAAAATATCTATAAATTATCAAAAGCATCTCAACCATAATTTTCATGAGAAAAAAATTCAGCTGATGTAATTTTCATATTAATCCAAAACTTCTCCCATTTTATTTGTGTAACATTTTGCAATAGATAATTGCCCTTTTGGAATGTATAAAAGGACAGATTTTAAATTATAATTTGACTTGAGTTGAATATATTGCCCTTAATGAATTAGGTGGCAGTGTTTACTTAATTTTAGACCTTCTGATAAGGGCTACAATATTGTTACTTCACTTTATACTCAATATTTATGTATGTGTTGTTCACATTTGGATGATACTAATACTTATGAAAAGGCTAGTAAATGAATATAATAAAGCAGATAAAAATATTTAACATGTTAGAAAAAGGCTGTAGGCTGAGTTACATTATTAGCAATGATATTGATAAAAACTTGCTACTTATCTTTTATTGGCTCCCAAAATTAATAAAACTTATTGTAGATGATCCCAGTTAGACTGCTTGCTGCTATTTATTTTCATAACATAGGCCTTTTTTGCATGAAATACATTGTGTGTGTGTACGTGCTCGCATGCACATATATGCACACACACAATATATATATATATATATATATATATATGTGCATGTGTATGTATATATAAAAATGGGTGTGTAATATATTTATATATATGTGTGAATATATGAACTTGTTTGGAATGAAGAAAAGCATTGTATAACTTTAAATGTTAAAAGTTTATATACTAGTGTTTGGCCATATACATGGTATTGAGTCTCTAAATTATTATTTGGGAGCAGGGGAGCCTGCAGGATTTTTTGCAGGAGGGTGCAAACCCAGAGCCCCCCCCCCCCATACAGCCACCCCTCGCAGCCATTCCAGTGTCCCATTACTTGTCTATTTCTCCCCAGTTGTCATAAACACTGTTCAAAACTCTCCAGTGCGCATAATGCTTTATGCTTTACTTCTACAGTGATTACAGATATTTCGATTTAATTTACAAGTTTTATTTCAAATTTTATAGCACAAACACTGATAGACATTTGTTAAACAAAGCAATAGTCTTACAATGAAAACAGACTTGGCATTAAAACTGCTCTACCTTTGAAACTTGCATTCACTGAAACAGCATTGAAACCCACATTCAAAGAAAATGCATCTGGCCAGTGGTAGGTTAAGTTTACCTTTGGGCTGTTATCAAATCATAGGCCCCTTGCACACATTTTTAGGGCCATGCAAAAGTTCTTTAATTTACCTTCCTGATTGCATTAATTATAATATATAATTGAATTATATCCCTTGTATAATACAGCACTACTTGCTAGAGTGTGGTTTAAATTTATAGTTATGAGCATTTTTCCAGTAAGCAATGAAACAAAACATATGAACCAATAGTGACAAACTGCCCAATTTAGAACATTACAACCATAAAAGGCCACTCAAACTTCTGTCATTACAATCCAATATCAGTCAATATGCTCAATCTCTGCAAAAGTAAAAGTCATCTCAATAATTGTAAATTACAAGTAATCTCTGTGGTATCCCCGAAGTCTCAAAACAACACACTAAAGTGTAGTGGGTCTAAAAACAAAACAGTGTAAGAAACTTCTCTGTGTGGAAGATTTTCAGTCCATATATTTCTAGTTAATCACTGTATATTAATCAGATCAGACAATAGTAGTAGAAGTAGCGAACGTAAACTCAAGTCAAAAAGTAATAATTGAAAATATATAATTCTACAGCATTACTAAGTATTCGAAAGTAATCCAAGCAAGGCAGGCAGTCTGTTTCTAGTCGAAAATCCTTTATTAAGTACACAGACAAGCGATCCAAGTAAAACAAAAATAGAGTAATAATTTCCTCACAAGCTTTCTAAATATATATATATATATATACTTTTTATCAGGCATGGGAGTGGTTTATTGTGCTGTAAAACAAAGTGTTATTGGTACACATGTTAAATTCACATCCCTTCCCCCATCAGTGTGACATTCGAGCTGGTCCTGCCCTACCTAGTAGCTGTCATAATAATATATAGCCTTAATGTACTTTAATGGTACATCTTATTTAACCAAATTATTAAGTCTGTGATTTTATATAAGGCAATATACTACATGGCTGGAAATATATCAACCTTAGTTCATTTTGCGATCAAAAATTATATATAGCTATACACATATAAGTTTTGCATGTAAAAATCAGTTTCTATTTTCATAACCTATTGTTAACAAAGATCACTTTCGTCCTTCTAGACTTCTTCAGGTCTGTGTGCAAGAACCCTAAAAACCTATATAATTGTATAATTAGTTAGTATTGTTATTACCATCATTTTGAATAAAGTGGAAAAAAGTGAACCAGAAAAAAATTATATATTAGAGATCTGAAACTAATGAAGAGGTTGTTTCTAGAAAACTTTTTATTTCAGTGTTTCATCTAAAAATTCAGTGCCTGCTGCCTTAAAGAATAAGTTGCCTATTTTACATTAAAAAAATGCTAAGCTGGTATATTGCAGTAGGGAATGGGGTGGCAAGCTGAAAAAACAGGTTCATAGTTACTACGCATCTCATCCAAAGGAGGACATATTCAGGACTGCAGCACCCCACCCACTTAAAATACAAATCCATATGCCATGGGAATAGAACCTGCAGTCCTCTACATCAAGATGCAAGTATGCTAGTTGCCGTGCTACTAATGCGGTTTTAAAATTCTGTACCACAGTAGTGATAGATACCATTTGCTAAACAAAAATAGTTGCACATTTTAAGCAGACTTAGCATGAGCAGCAAGTAAACTTCTGTTCCCTTGAGACTCACAATTCCTTAAAGATGCACTTGAAAATAAATTCCATCTAACTCTAACTAGGGCATTACACACACACACACACACACACACACACACACACACACACACACACACGCGCGTACACACCTCAACCTCTTTAGTGCAAGAAATCTGGACAAAACCTAAAATAAATAGGGACAGATTGTAACTATTGCTCTCATGAACTTAGATAATTGCTAGAATAACAGGATTTGTGTTAGTATGCATTTTTCTAAAGGATATGACGTCTAAAACTTAAAGGTCTGTTATTTAGCAACTTCAGTCCTTTTTAGGAGGAGTATGGGACAAAAATCAGGGCATTCTTTAAAAACCTGGACTATATATATATACATATATATATATATATATATATATATATATATATATATATATATATATATATATATATATATATATATATATATATATATATATATATATATATATATATATATATATATATATATATATATATATATATATATATATATATATATATATATACACATACACACACACACACACCATACCTCTCAGTCTCTTAGCACAAGACATCTGGACAAAGCCTGTTATATTGTTAGGGACAAAGGCCCAAAACTAGGGACATTTCGAAAGTTGCTAGAATAACAGAATTTGTGTTGGAATGCATTTTATAAAGGACATGAAGTCTGAAACTCAAATACATGTTATTATTTAGTAAGTTTAATCCTTACCTCATCCCAGTGATTTATCAAAAAAAAAAAACAGATGTTTTATGAGGAACAGACCAAAAATATAAGGCAAAAAATCTGGACATTTTGTGAAAATCTGTACAGTTGAGAGGTATATGAACACACATACATCCCCCTCCCTACTTAGAAAGTGGATAGAACAACAAGGTTTTGCAGTAGTATGCATTTTCTGAGGATATAAAGTCTAAAACTCAAATGTCTGCCATTATTTTCTGACTTCAGTCCTCAGTGATTTGCCAGGAAAAAACACAAGTTTGAGAAACAAATGGAAAATGAGGCAAAAATCTGTATAGTTGTGAGGTATGACCTCACCCCGTTACACACATTCCCCTCCACTTACTTACACACATTCCCCTCCACTTACTTACACACACACAGACCTACTTACTTCTTATGTACACACACGCATGCACCCTACCTACTTCTTACACACATGCGGACCCTACCTACTTCTTAAACACACGCAACCTACCTACTTCTTACACACAGACACACACACACACACACCCCTACCTGTGCCTACCTACTTCTTACATCCACACACTCCTACCTGTTTCTTAAGCACACACACCTCTTAAACAGGTAAACGCACACACCTACCTCTCACTTGTACCTTTGTGCACAGTCCAAAGATATTCTGGAATTCAAATTCCGCATGGGCACTGAAGATGAAGACATATGCAAAGCGTGAATGCCCCTAAAAAACTTTTGTTTTTAATTAAAAGAAAATTAATCTCCCGGCCAGCCGGTCCCAGGGGGTGCACTTGCACCCCCTTGCACCTGCCTAGGGGGCGCCCTTGATTGGGAGATAGTCCTGCTACTTGTTATATTACTCATTTAGTGTGTTTGTTGAACTAATAATTTTACCTTTAAAGAGGAGTTATTTCACCAAGTTGAGTACTGCTATTGGGGATTATTTTGCCCAATGCACGCCAACTTTGCTATGGGACTGTTTTGGTGTAGAATATATGTATGGAATTAAGTTTATGAAATAATTGTTGAATATTTTAGATAATGTAGATTTGATTTTTGTCAGGGTAGTAGGAACTATGTAGATCAATTTATTGAATATTTTCAAGACTAAGATTTTGTTTTATCTTTGAAGGCAGGAAAACTGGTATAAATACATTTTTTTATTTTTTTTTTATTTTTTAGATTTAGGACTTTATGGACTAAGCAGTGTTAAAACTATGACTACTGTACATAAGAAAGTAACTGCTAATGGTCAGTATTTGCATAACAAATGTCATCCTCCACATTTGCTTTCATCTCTCCCTTATAAAGAATTTTTAAAGTATGTAGTCTTCATAGTAATCATGCAGAGTTTCTAAGGGAAGCCAAAGAAACTAGTTCAAATGTTTATTAGGACTCATGACAAACACATATCCCATGGATTCCTATTGTAAAGCCCGTAATTTCCCTCAGTATAGATTTAAATTTGTTTAAGAATCGGTAGGAATAAGAAACATGAGAAGAAATGTGAATTATAGTTTAGATTAAATTGTAAAATATTTTTATGTCGTATACTTTATTTTCAGACAAATAAATGTTTGTTTTTATTGGAATTTTTGACCAGAGATGTGATTTTTTTTTTAATAATAAATGATATAACTGCCTAAAAATTACATTTAAATATTGCCACAACATAGGGAATATGTTACATATAGCTTTTATAAACATAATAGGATTCAAATAAGTGTCAGTATAAACCTGAGTCATAATAAAGGCCTTTTTCTGTGTGGATCATGTAATGTTTGTAAACATTATCAATTTTGAAAACACGAATAACTAGATTTATAGGTAATGGTAAATATTACTGTATCACTGAAGGTATTGTTTATGCAATTTAGTGGAAGGGGAAGCAAAAAGGGCAAGCAAAAACTTCTGGAAGGTATTAAGAAAAGTAGGGCAGAGAGCCCTGTGGCTTTATATTTTAAGGAATTTCATAGCAACAACCTGAAAAGGAACACTTGGTAGCAGATGTTGTGTAGCTATTCAATTCAAAACACAGTGTGTCAGAGATTCTGGATGCAAACACATTATTTATAGTAAATTATTATGATACTGGAATATCGCAAAATAGAGAGATATCTTAAAATTATTAAAAATATTAGTTCTTACAAAGTTCAAAGCTTTCTCAGCTTGTGGTTAAAACACAAAGAAGTTTCCAAGGCTGAAGGGAGTAAAGGGATAACAAGGTATGCATATTGGAGGACACTTTTCATGCTTCACTCCTGACATGGTTTGTGGTGTTTGGTTCCAGCAGACTACAAGAACAAACTACCAACTTCCTTTCAAGGTTAAATGAATGCAAGACACATTTGCCATCTGTTTGCTAATGTATAATGAACTCTTAACAGAGTCAGTGTTGTCAGATAAATAATAAAAATGCTTGAAACTATTGAATACATTAAACTAATGGTGTATTAAATTAAGCATTAACAGACAAAAACATAACATATCCATTGCAAACCCAAGACTAACATCACAGCAGTAAGTTTGAATTAATCGGGCAACCATTCTTGAAAAAGTTAAACAACTTCATAAAAGAATCTATTCATATTTTAAAGTATGGCACTTTATTTCTTGGGGGTTAATATGGAATGTAAATGGCAATATTTTATTTAAATTGTTTATTAATTGATTAATTTGTTGTTTTTAATTGTTTTATTATTGTTTTTTTAAAGGGTTGCAATTTTATGGGTAATTTTTTGGTGAACTCCTGTGAAGACGTTGCTGAGACACCTGAAGGTTTAGTGAAGTTTCTACTGCTGGGTCTTTTGTCTATTTGCTGTATTTATTACATGTTCACTGTTTTGCCATTTGTGGCACTTTATAGTTAGAGTAGAAATCTTGACAACTTTCACAATAAAATTTATACTTATGCCATGCTGACCTTCAGTGCATTAAGCTGCCAAACACGTGCTGAAGTGCCATGAAAATATTCTCTCATTTCAGAGATGAGGCTGGGAAGATTGAGGATAAGACTTTGAAAGATAGGATACTAGGCCTTATGCCACTTTTGTTAAGTTAGAGGCATTCTACCAAATGTGGCTATGATGCTGTGAATGCCTTATATAGGGTGGCATGCACTGTGTCAATTACTTGGGAGACATTGTTGGCTGAGGGCTCAGGTCCTTCTAGAACATGTCAATGCACAGCTACATAATACACACCTGGAGAAGTTGTTGGTGCTCCTGTAGAACATTCTTTTAGAAACTGCAGGAAATGAAGACTATGAGAAAAAATGGCAACATTACAAACTTTTCAGAATGGGAAGGCTGGGGAACCTCGGAGCAACATAGGAAGTAGTTGTGACTTACTTTTGCTCTTCCCTCCTGCTATCCACCAAGTCCCACTCCATGCCATTACCTCTGTTAATCCGTTTCATCCCTCCCATTGAATACGGGTTGCCTGGCCTTCTTTCTAGAAGAGTGGAAAAATTACTCAAGGCAAGTGGGTCTTGTAAATTGTAGTTCAGGGATGCAGGCTTCAGTTCTTACAAATGCCAAAGTTCTTGAACGTCCCATTAGCTCCCAAGGAACTGAGGCACTTTGTTAACCCCTCTTTTGAGATTTGCAAATACCATAACACAAGAACAGTCTTAAACTTCAGAGTCTTCCATGTCCCGAGGAAATATGGGCTATGGTGGCCCATTGTAAACCTTTCAAGGAAAAACACATTAAGTGCCAAAGTTCAGTATATTAACTTTGCAACTCCTTCTGTTTTTTTTTCTTTTTTTTCTTTTCTCAATGCTTGATGGTCACCCTCGACCTGAAAGATGTTGACGTCTATATATCTGTAGCCAGGGAAGATAGACATTGCCTGAGATATCAGGAGGATTCCACTTCCAAATAAAGTAGAAAGAAGAAAGCACATCGGAATAAAGGAAAATGACAGTAATACCAGCCATCAAGCCCTTCAAACCTATTTGGAAACCAGATACCTTTCCCATCCACCCGTTCAATTCCGTGGTGCTGTGATATATCAAAGAGGGTCGCAGCTGAATCATACCTGTTGTCCAGTTTGATGTTTGAGGCATAGAATCTGATCCAGGAGATGAGTTGAACCTTAGGGCATCCTGCATCCCTTTTTCAGGAAAAATTCCATGGAGACCTACCCAGGGCAATGACTGACTTTTATAAATAAATGCTTGACAGGTCTATCTTTCATAACTTGGTCCAGAGGTGGGGTACGCCAAAAATGGATTATTATTATTTTTTTTTTTTTGCTTATTGAGAAAATGGGTGATTTAGACAATTTTGCTTCTGGTATCAAAGCAGGAATTCCCAAAGATGCTACTTGTAGCTCTCTTTTAACTTGAACAGCAGTGATTCTACCTCCTACTCAGTATGGTAAATACACAGCCTGTACTGCTGCCTCAGCATATGAACTCCTTCATCCAACACAAAGAATCACTCATACACACCAAGTTGAGGATGCTTAGGCTGACTGCTTCCATTGCCTTAGGCATATTTTCCGAGGATGTGCTCACTGTCTTACAAGAGGCTAGGAAACCAAATATAAGGAAATCTTGCCACACTAAATAAAATAAAAAATTAAAAAAAACTCCAGCTGGTGCTAAAGGAGGGCCCAACATGGATCAAAATGGCCAAAGTGCTCATATACCCATTAGAGGTAGGTTTATGTTGCGCCTCAGTGAAGGAACATGTCTCTATTTCAGCCTGCCTTAAGATCACTCCCTGTCTTCATTTTTCCTGTTAATGCAATCCCTAATGAACCTGCTTTGTTATGGGACCTTAATTATGTGCTTGAGAAGGTGACTCCCCCACACACACACATACCAAAGTACAAGCTGCTTCTGCATCATTGAAGTTCTTGACCCAGAAAACTGTCTGTTACTTTGGCAGCATAGTCTATTCTTGAAGCAGCTGCCGGATTCCCAGCCTGCACATTCTCTAACCATTACAGTCTGGGCATTATTTCTAGAGAGACAGGGCAGAATGTAACACAGCCGTCTTACAAGGATTAATCTGCCCAACACATCCTCAGGCCTAGCCACTTATGGGTCCACAAGTTTTGTAATCTTAAATGTAAAGATTATTGTAGTGGTGGCTGTGATAGCATAGTATAGTTGTGCTAGGAACTAGATATAACTGTAGGTGTTTTAAGTGTGTTTACTGTTGCACTATTAGGGTACATAGACATCCTTGTTGCCTCTCTGACACCACAAAGCATAATTTTCATTTTTAAAATGAGGCCTCTGGCCAATCACTGTGTTGGCTGTCATTCCAAGTAGTACTTTGTTGGTAAAGTAAGACGGGCAGTGTGCTTCATCTCTGCCTTCTCCTTCTGTTGTAATTACCTAGGCATCAGTGGATGGGTGTAAACACATAACTTTAACATTCCAGAGATGGTTTCTGTAAGGTGGTTAATAGCAGAGTACATGCTTTCATTGGTCATCTACCCTGTCTGCAGTTCGTACATACTGTTAACATGCTATTGCTGCCATATCTATTGGTTTAATGTAAACACCTCTGATTGTCAGATGGTCTTAAATATTGCACCGTTTCCTCTTTTTTTCACTGAGATCTCAATTGCAGCAACTGGCAATGTTCTAAACATTATTTATTGTTGGAGTAAAACTGTAATATGAATTTGTAATCTTGAACCAAAGCGTTGTTGTTGCATTTATTATTGTGTACTGTAATTGGGGAGTTGAGTGTCACCATTTCTAGCCTGCAGTGTGATATTGACTTTAATACTAGAACAGCTCTGACCCAATTAAGTAGCTTTTCTTTGGTTTTAATTTTAGCGAATGTGGCAGCTGCAGCTGGAGGCTTCCTATACTTCTTCTCATACATTCCTTATTTTTTCATATCGCTCCGCTATGATCTAATGTCGCATGCACAGAAGGTGGCATCATGCCTGATCTCCAATGTTGGCATGGCAATGGGAGCACAGCTGATTGGCATGTTTGAAGGAAAAGGTGAGGAAATAATTCAAAAGTTTTTGCCAAGTATTGCTTGTGATATTCTTCTGTCATATTTCACTATTTTTTCAGTTCTTTAGATTGCTGACAAGAATTACTTTAGGTTCGGAGGCAATGTTCTTTTATTTGCACAGGACAAGAATGAGGCATAACAAGGAACTTGTGCAGCATACCAGCATTTTCAGGTTGATACATTGGGGCACTGCAGCCACCAGCACTCATTGTGCAATGTATATTTGTATTTAAAAATGGAGTAAGATAAAATTGAAGTAAAAACTTCCTAGTAAAATGTAATTGGTAGGTGATGGCTGCTCTTTTCAGGTAATCGTAGAGGATAGTAGTGGTTCTCTGTATTACTTTACAATTACATCTGTTTGATGATGGAAAACAATAAGCCTATCTACTCTGCCCTTTTAAGAACCTGAACAATTTTATCTCTCGTCCATATCTGCTTTTCCTGTTATCCTTTTTCCTCCTGTCCCCATGCCCTTGTGACTGTATTTGTGGATTCTATCTCCACAACCCATTCCAGTAGTTTGTTCTGTGGTTCTGTCATCCTCTATTTTAAAAAGTACTTTGAGAGCCATAGAGGAGTTTGCTCCCTGCTGTTTGCTATCTGTGTTCTCTCCCAATGTATTTCCTTTCCTAAAATACCCCCTCACATCTCCTCGGTATGATTTTGTGCACTAATGTCATGTTACCTCCTGACTCTTCTGCTTTCATTCAAGAAGAGCTATAACTCCACTAGCCTTTGGTCATATTCATGTCCGTCCATCCCTTGGAGCTTTCTGGTAGCCCTCTTTGGATTCCATACAGCAGCCCAATGTCTTTTTTATTATATAGCACCTGGAATTGCATGCAGTACCGAAGGTGTGATATAACCAAGGCCCTGTAGAATGGGAACATTATTAGTTTGCTTCTGTCTTCCCTGAAAATGCACCTTAGCATTATTTTGGTTCTGCCACTGCCTCTCACTCTCTCTGGTGATTCTGTCCAGGTGTCATCCCTAGGTCATCAGTTGGTACTTCATATTAGGATTGTTGTGGCCAAAGTGCACTACTTTGCATTTATGTTAAACCCTTTCTGTCTTCTTTCACCCCTTTCAAGTAGTTGTTAGACTGGCTGCTGTCCTGGCGATAATTATGTTCTAGAAATGTTTACCCAGTTTCCCTACAGGATTTTCACTACTGTAATAGTCTGTAGATCTGATGTGTTATCTAGTCACCATTCCTCACGTTAGGGTCTTGGACCCGATATCAGATCCGAGCCACCATACTCAGAACACAGCTTTGCTCAAGCTCCTCCCCTCCCATAATGCTCTGCTGCCATACACTCCATCAGATCTCGTTTACTGCTCAGTCAGATGCAGATTGCTCAGCTCCTGTTAAAGTGCATTTAGCTCAGAATTTTTAAATTTCTTGTTATTTCTTGAGTTTGTAGTGTTAGTGGGTAGTTTCCCTCTTATCTATCCCCTCCCAGTCGAGTCTTAACCTTGTTAGGTCCCTTTTTCCTCAGGGTATTGCCTTCGGCCTAATGTTTTTTGTGGTGTGCAAGTGTTTCTTTAGTAAGTGTGTGTGTGTGTAAGTGTGTGTGTGTGTAAGTGTGTGTGTGTGTAAGTGTGTGTGTGTGTAAGTGTGTGTGTGTGTGCGTTCTGGATGGATTTTAGGCTTTCGAACCTTGGCTTGTTGACTCTGGTTTTGCTTTCGGTTCGGCCATGTCTGAAAAACCTGTAGGTTTTAAAAGGTGCTCCTATTGTGGGCGGAAAATGCATATTTCTGACTCCCACGAGGAGTGCCTTTACTGTCTTGCCAGCGACCACCTTGAGGTGGAATGTGGCATTTGTGCTGCATTCAACCTGAGGGCTTTGGTCGACCATCACAATAAGCTCTTAATTAAAGATTTGGTCAAAGGAAAGGCCTTGATCACTGCTTCCCTGGCCAAGGCTGGCCCTCCTGGAGCTAAAAAGAAGCCTTCTGTTGAAGAGACCCCAACCAAGCATCCCAGGCTGTCTGATCCTAGGTCCTCGGATCTGGCTCCAGCCAGGGCAGGTTCAGATCCGAGATCTTCGGGTCCTAGGTCATCCAGTGAGTCAACTCCTGGATCCAAGGGCTCTGACCCTAAGCTCTCGGATCCGGTAACTTTGATGTCTCCCCGAGGGGAGGCACTGAACCTTCGGATCCGACCCTTTCAAATCCGAGGGATTTGAGAAATATTTCGTTGGATCCTTTGAGCTTGGTTCTGATTCGGTCAGATCAGAGAGTTGTGCTGGAGCCTGTAGTAGTGGAGGATCTTTCCGTGGATCCTTTGTCCCCTAAGCAGCTGTCTTCTCCAGCTAGATCTCATTCCAGGGAGCGCAATAGAAGACAATCGAGCTCCAGGCACAACTATCCTAGTAGGTCCCCCATCTCCTCCCAATCTTCTAGGAGTGTCCTCCCTATGGATATGGACAGGATGATGCAAGACTTCCTGAAAGCTCAGATGGATTTGGGGCTTCTGGCTTCCCTAACCCATAGGTCAGGGAACCAATCTCTCACCCCCCCCTTCGATCGCTCCTCATCCAACCAGTGGCTTGAATTCTCAGGGACTGTTGAATGGGGTGGAGGCTAGGGGAGCTTCAAGACCTAGTTCGGACCCTTCCCTGATAGGATCCACAGCTGGCACGGTTTCTGTTACCCCGGGACAGTCCACCTGGCTGGCCAGCCCTGTCGAGCCAGGGTCCATGGGAATTGGATTCGGGACCAGGTTTTTCGGACCATCTCTTCCCCTGGGAACCTCTGCCTTTGACAGTTCTGGTCCAGTGCCATCGGGTGGAGTGGTGGGACTGGGGGGGGGGGGTCCACCCTTTCTTCCACCAGGATATTACTGGTGGGAGAGGGGGATGGAACCTCTTCTAGTCCTTCCGGGCTGCTAAAAGATCCTTCTCTATCAGAGCTGCCTCTCCCATGCACGGTTCTCCTACCCAGCCCCAGTTTCTGAGCGGCTTGTCTCATCCTGCTCCAGGTCAGCCCATCCGAATTAGTCTCCAGGGATTATTCCCCCCGCAGGTCTCCCTTCCTCTTCTGAGTCTTCCCCGCCACCCCAGGTGGAGGAAGTTCCCAGGAAGAGGAGACATTTCAACTCCCCTATGGAGCCTCTTACTGAGGATACGGATGCTGATGAGGGGGACAGGTTCCCAAGATCTCCACTGGAGGACGTCTCCTTTGGAGACCTACTCGAGATCCTCAAGGCAAAAGGCGGTTGGTCTACCCAAACCCCGTCCTCTGAGGAATCAGTTTTCCTGGAGGCTTTCTGTATGTGGCCATCTACCTCTTGGGTGCTCCCCCTGCTGATCCTCTCATTGATCTTGTGGTCAGCAGGGCCTGGAAGGAGCCAGATACTGTGGAGCCAGTGCCCAAGAAAGCAGACAAATTTTTGAGCCCTCCTCCAGATAGAACCTATTGGTCCAAAGCTGTCCCAGTTGATGCTGTTGTGGTGGCTACTGCCACCAAAAAGGAATTGGCAGAGCAAAGTTTTTCTGTCCATCCACCCAATCGTGAGTCGAGGGCTATGGACAGATTTGGAAAGTGGGTGTTCGCTTCAGCTGCTTTCAGTTTGCAAGCACTAAATTACCTTGCGCATTTTACCCGTCTCCAGAGGGATCTGGTAAAAGAACTGTCTTCATCCCTCTCTGGGTCCATGTCTGAGGAGGAATTCAAGGCTATTTCTCCAAAGCTGTCAACCCTTCATTCAGTGGCAAATTCGTCCATGAGACTCATTTCCAATGCTACGGAAGGTCCTCATGGGCTGTAGGCTCAGCTATAAGGCGTCATACCTGGCTCCGCTTTAGCAGGTTTGCCAAGGCCTTCAAGAAGTCATTTGTTAACGGCCCCTTTGATGGTTCCACTCTCTTTGGTCCCACTGTGAAAGACACTTTGACCTGCAGTGAACAGGAAGGGAAGACCTTGTCAGCTGTTGGGATCATGTTTTCTGCCCTTCAGAGGTCCTTTTCCAAGACCCAGAAGGGGGGAGTAAGAAAATGTGATTCAGCAAGGCAACAGTCTCCCTTTCAGGATGTTCAGGAGGATTCCTCTTCCAGGGGATGGGGAAGAGGTTTCAATGGTAGATGTCACCCGAGGGGTAGAGGAGGCTCACAAAACCAAGGTTCCAGGGAGCCCTTCTCTGAGAAACCTTTACAATGTCCCTGAGATGTTGCCTGACTGTCCTTCTCTGGAGGCAGTCGGGGGTCGAATATCACTGCACCCGTTAGCCTGGGCAAGTATTACAAATGATCTGTGGGTGATAGCAATTGTATCCAGGGGTTATTGCATTCCCTTTTTGGAAATTCCTCAAAATTCAGTCCTCTTCCAGATGTGCCACCCATTCAAGAAGAGGCAGCCCGAAAGGAGGTTGTAAGCCTTCTTCAAAAACAAGCCATCCAACAGGTCCCTGCAGGACAGAGATGATTCGGAACTTATTCCTGCTTCTTTTTAGTTGCAAAGAAAACAGGGGGACCTACATCCTATTTTGGATCTCAGTCACGTGAACCACTTTGTGTGGAAGTCGGAGTTTTGGATGGTCACTGTGCAGTCGATTGTACCTCTTTTGCACAGCAATGACTGGATGTGCTCGGTAGACCTCCAGGACGCGTACTACCATGTAAAGATGGAGTGACAATCCAGGAGGTTTCTCCACTTTTGCTTGGGATTCGATCATTTCCAGTTCCGGGCTCTGCCCTTTGGTCTCACCACAGCCACCCGGTGGTAGCAGCTCACTTCCGACTTCAGGGAATCCAAGTTTTTCCCTATTTGGACGATTGGCTTCTGACAGCACCCACAAAGCATCAACTACTGAACAATATTCACTACGTTCTCTCCCTGTTCCATCGCTTGAGGATCACAGTGAACACTGCAAAGTCCTCCCTGACTCCCAACACAAAAATTGGAATTCGTAGGCACCTGTTGGACACCACCTGTCAGATTGCAGCCTTACCTCCTCGAAGGGTGTCGCTTATTTGCGACCAGGTTCAGACCTTGCTGGAGCTAACCTGCTCTCCAGTCTCACTAATTCTCAGGGCTCTAGGATCGATGGCTGCAGCCATTTATCTGGTTCAGATGGCTCGGTACCACATGAGGGTCCTTCAGTGGACCTTCGCAGTTCAGTGGTCAGCGTGGCAGCATCCCCTGTCTTTTCCCATTCGGCTCACCCCTGTGTGTCACAAGCATCTTTCGTGTTGGATTCGATCTCCTAGCAGGCAGGCCCTTCATTCCTCCTACTCCTGTGGCAACAGTCACCACAGACGCTTCCCTCCTGGGGTGCCAGGGCATTTTCAGGGACAGACAGTCCAAGGGACTTGGTCACCCTCAGAGACCGAACTGCACATCAGCGTTCTGGAGATGAGAGCAGTCCTTTTATCATTGCAAACCTTTCAAGACTGCCTTCCTCATGGGATGTTTGCGATTATCAGACAACATGGAACATGGCTGTTGTGCAGTATATAAACAAGCAAGGGGGCACACTTTCTTATCTGCTGTGTCACGAGGCTATGAGGGTCTGGGAGTGGGCGATGGCCATGGGGAGCTTTCTCATTGCAACACACATTCCCAGAGCATCCAACATGTTGGCAGACAAATTGAGCAGGGCTATCTTGACCCCTCACGAGTGGTCCCAAAACTCTGTGGTGGCTCAACAGATCTTCCATCATTGAGGTTATCCAAGCTGTGATCTGTTTGTATCTCCTCTCAACCACAAATGCAACAACTTCTTTGCATTGATCCCCCCAGAGGGGGACTCCCCCAGTGATGCACTCTCCCACGATTGGCCTCCGGGACTCCTGTATGCCTTTCCTCCGTTACCCAATCCCCAGAGTACTTAAGAAAGCCAGAAGCATTCTGAGTCAAACTATCTTCATTGCCCCCTTTTGGCCTCGGCAGGCGTGGTTAGTTCCCCCTTCTGTGGTCTCATTTGAGGCATCCACCCTGGGTACTCAATCAAATTCCGGATATTCTTCGTGGGTGCTCGATCAAATTCCGGATCTGCTATATCATCCTTCTCTCTTACCACTCCCGAATCTTCAGATCTTGCATCTGACAGCGTGGTATGTCCACTTCCAGTGATTTTGGCTAAGTCCAGGCTAGCTTCACCTGTGAAGGAGATTATTCTTGCTTCCCAGAGGTTTTCTACCAGAAAAGTTTATTCCAGTAAATAGAAGAGGTTTTCAGTTTGGGTGAAGAATAAGAATTTAGACCCTTCTCTGCCCCTATTCCCGAAATACTTATTTTCTTGACATCTCAGTTTAAAGAAGGAGCTAGTTTTTCCACTAGCAAGGTACAGTTGGCAGCCATTTGAAATTTTCACCTTGGTGGTGATTCGACCTTTTCTGCATGCTTCTGCAAGGCCTTTTTAAAAGGATTTTTACTGTTAAGGCCTCCTGTTAAACATCCTTCTCTATGGGATTTGACTTTGGTGTTTCAAGCTTTAACAAAACCTCCATTTGAACCAGCGGCTTTGTGCGATATAAAATTTCTGTCCTGGAAGACTGCCTTTTTAGTGGCAATTACTTCGGCAAAGAGAGTTTCGGAATTGCAAGCTCTTACTGTCAAGCCACCCTATTTAATTTTCCACAAGGACAGTGTGTTTCTAAAACCTGATCCAGCCTTCATGCCTAAAGTGGCTTTACCAGCGAATATCAACCAATGTATTCACTTACCGGTATTTTTCCCGAACTTTTCCAATAAAGGGGAATATATTCTGCACACATTGGATGCTCATCGTCAACTTTGCTGTTATTTACATCAAACGCGAGACTTTAGGCATTCAGACCAACTATTTGTAGCCTTCTCTGTTAATAGAAAAGGCAGGGGTATTTCAAAAGTCACGATTTCTTGTTGGATTTCATAATGTATTTCCTTTGTTTATTCTTCAGAGGGTATTTCCTTAGCTACTCCAGTGAGGGCTCATTCAACCAGGGCAGTTTCTGCTTCCATTGCCTTTGCAGATGGTCAGTCTTTAGGATAACATTTGTATGGCAGCAATGTGGTTTTCTCCCGACACATTTGTTTCCCACTATAAGTTGGATTTGGTTTCCAGAGGAAGGGCTTCATTTGGCTCCACATTTCTTTGGCATGTACTTCCTTGAGACCTCCCAGGATTTAGGTAGTTATGTACTTACCATAACTTGGCATCTGTTATCTGTAGTCACCATTCATCACAATCCCATCCTCCAGCCCCTGCCTGGAAGATTGGTTGGATTTGGCGGTTCTATTGGGTTTCTATGATTTATCTGTCTTCCTTCCTTGTGCAAACTCGATCTAAGGGAGTGTAGGGCAGCAGAGCATTATGGGAGGGGAGGAGCTTGAGCAAAGCTGTGTTCTGAGTATACCGGCTCGGATCCAAGATCCTAACGTGATGAATGGTGACTACAGATAACACAGATGCCAAGTTATGGTAAGTACATAACTATAATTCCTAGAGGTTTTTTTCTGTTACTGTCCCTGTTGTACTAGGATGCCACTGTTGCTTTTGTCGAGTCCTGTAGCATATCCACCCTAGCCAGTGATCTATTGAAAGTCTCTGTCAGAGGGTCTGCCAGTAGTCTGTCAGATTTCTATGTACTTGCAAAGAGGAAAAGGATCAGAATGAAAACAGGAGTATCAGAGCTGTAAGTTGGGGGTGGAGAAAGGAGGTGGAATCTGATAGGAGACTAAGCAAATTTGTCTCCAAAGAAAAAATAAAAAGTGGGTCAGTAAATCTGTGGCAAGAAACTCTTCTAGTGGTATGGAGAAGTTTGATAGCCGTCTGTATATTCTAGCCTTTTTTCCAACTGTAGAGGGTTTTCTTACTTAACTTTAGAGCTGAGGAACAAAAGTGGCTGTTGGCATCCTTCTGGGTACTCTTGTGATATTTCTTCTCCTGCCTCAGGAGCACCATCAAGAAAATGTTCAGAATACTGAGCCTGTGCATCATAACTCTACTCCCCAATCAAAAGTAAGACCTGACATAACTTGACAACCCTTTCTTCTAGGTATAATATTGCTTGTTCACATAGCACAGATGTTCTTCGTGTTTCACTGTTGCAGTCATCACACTTGGGTTATCTGCCTGCAGGTAGCCCTCGGTTGCCCTGAATACCAGAGACATAGTATTTCTGTGTCGGATGCTGTCGCTCCAGGACTGACATCAGATCGTCAGGGGTATAAAAACAGGCAGCCAATGCCATTACATCAGTCTTTCTTGCCGAGGAGCCCGAAGCAGAAGCAGTTCGCAAGTGCCAGTCTGCTGCTACCTGAATTTTTGTTTATGAATTGAATAATCCTGAAGTCTTCTAAAGCTAAGTACCCCATTGGAGATCCTTTTTTCTTGCTCTAACCGATGTCAGAAAAAGTTAACAATTGTCTTGCCTGTGGAAAGCAAATACCTCACAGAGATTTTCATTCTTACTGCGTCATTTGTTTAGGCCCAGACCACAACATACCTTGCTGTCGGTTTTGTGCCTTGTTCAACATCTGAACCATTCATCATCGGGCTCTCATTGTCGCTAAATTCTTTCGTTCTCGATCTCTGTATTCCAAAATAGCGTCGGTAAGCCAGCCGACTACCGATATTCCAAAAAAAGTAAGGATAAAGAGAGACAGACCGCGTAGGTCCAAAGCTGCCGACGATGCTTCCGTTAAGCTATTTGCCAGTTCACCGGTAGTCAGTGAGGCGCTTTCACAGCCCCTGATGCTTGCTTCAACGGATTCGCAGGCCTGTACTGAGACCCATTCGGAGTCCAGTATGCTGCGAGATGTTTCTTCGACTATGGAACCTGCGGATGTGTCTACCTTGGATGGGTCTGGAGCCGCTGTGCAGGCACTGGCTTCTGAGGCATTTCTTTGCTCAACTAATGTTTGACTCAAACCGACGATTTCTTTTTTATCTAAAACTACCGAGTTTCTTAGGCCTAGAGTACGCACTACACTGAGAAAACTGACAACCAAAGCGCATGCACCTACTCCCATGCCACATTGACAAATGCTTAGAATGGCAGAAGACCTTATTACGCTAATTAGGGAAAGTCAGCCTTCCCCTGCTAAGAGGAAAAGAGACCAGTCCACTGCAGCTTCAACAGACCAGGAGTCCCAATGACTCTGAGGTATCTGATTATGAAGGCATGCCCTTATCTGCTTATGCAGATTCGGATGCAGAGGAATCCATTCCCTCTGACTCCCCTCTAGAGGATTTTGCTTTTGGTGATACCTTACATACTTTGAGCATTTCCACTGGGAATGCCAAGACTATCCTCAGTCCAAAAAGAAACTCAGAGAATTCCTAAATTTGCCACAGCACAGGCCTTTAGCAATACCCCCTGTCCTGGAAGTTGTTGATGTTTTTATGGAATCCAGTCTTACTCCTGATACTTTACCTCCTGCCCCAAGGAAACCAGACAGGTACTACAGAGTACCTGACACTCACAAATTTCTTTTCAAGAATCCTACTGCTGACCCAGAGATCATTTCCCAGGGGCCTAAAGGTATCAAGGCAACTGCAGCCAAGAATCCCACCCCTTCGGACAGGGAATTCCACAGCTTTGGACAGATGAGGTAAGAAAGTATATACCTCTGCAACTCATGCTATTAGGGCATTGAATTTTCAGTTTCACATGCTGAAGTACCAGCAACATATTATGGAACTTGTTAAACAAAATGTGGCTACCTTTACAGACTGTGCAGAAAATAAAGAATTGCAGGAGCTTATGCACTCTGCAAGCCACGTCAGCAACCATACTTTGCAGTGTGGCTTTGACGCCTTAGAAACCTCTTGCTGGGCAGTAGTCACTGGTTCTGTACTGAGAAGACATGCTTGGCACAAGGAGCAGACTTTGCCAGACCATGTCATATCAAAGTTACTAGATGCGCCTTTGAACAAGGAAAGTTTGTTTGGCACCTAAGCAGAAGAGGTTCTTAAAAAGATGGAAGAAAAAGCTAAGTCTATGCAGACTGTTAAAGAATTCTTACAAGTAAAACCCCCTAGATTCAGTAGGCATTGCCCTTCCAAACACTGGTCCTTTCCAGCCCCCTCCAGGCCATCTCAAGCCAGACCCAGGAGAAACAGACCACCCAGACTACAGTCTCAGGGTATGCAGAGATCTAAGCAATGGAGTCCCCCCACCTCCAAAGCAGGGAAGTGAAAAGCCACCTCCATACGGAAAAAACTCAGGTTTACTATCACGTGTTCATTCATCTTTTAGACAGATGAACTGTGTGTGAAAACCACATAGCGGAACTGTTGGGGCGATCACCACAATGTCGAAGCTGACAAGAGCGAATGGCCGTTGTTGGCAGCTCCAACATTGTGGTGCAGATTGCACTATAGTGGGGATGGGGAAATGTACCCTTATCCTCACTGTAGTGCAATTTCGGAGTTTGTCTATATAAGTAGGGGGGTGGGGGGTGCAGGGGGGCTTGCCCCCTGCAACAAAACAGTTGTAGTATGTTGGGTGGGTAGGAGCATTTCAGTGTAGTCAACATTTTTGAAATTCGACTGCACTGAAATGCTCGGTTCAACATTTACACTAATCGGTGTACAGATTTCCGAACATTTGGTTCGGACATCTGTACATTCGAACAATGTTATGTCAAACATGTGATAGTAAACCAAAAACTCACAATGACTTCTCTACTCCACTCCCCATCCCTGCCCAATTCCTGGTGCCCCTAGGAGGAAAAATTGCCCTTCATGCAAAAAACTGGATGTCCATTACACAAGACCGATGGGTCCTCAACATTGTATCCCAGGGGTACAAATTTTACTTCCACTCACTGCCAACCCCAAGAGGGTTCCCAGACTTTCCTCCAAACCAGTGGGCAGAGGCTCAAAGCCAAGTTCTTTCCCTGCTCTCCATCAGAGCTATTCAGCCAGTTCCAGTAGAACAGATAGGTAAAGGATTCTATTCCAGACTCTTCCTGGTACCCAGAAAAGAGGCTTGGCGCCCAATCTTGGATATTTCAATTCTCAACACCTTCCTGGTTGTACCAAAATTCAAAATGCTTACCCTGCAACAGCTTCTACCTATGCTAGCCAAGGATGCCTGGTTAGTCACCCTAGACTTAAAAGAAGCCTATCTGCACATCCCTATAAGGGAGTCATGCAGAAAGTATCTGTTTCAGGGTCGGATCTATGCATTATCAGTTCTTTGCACTTCCCTTTAGCTTATCCACTGCTCCCAGAGTATTCACAAAATCCCTGGCTCCAGCCATTGCTTACTGCAGGCAGAGAAATATCCAAATTTACCCGTACTTGGACGACTGCCTGATTCAGGCGGACAATCAGGAATTGCTGTTGCAGCACCTGACATTTGTGAAAAACCTTCTCACTTCCCTTGGGGTACACCATCAATGAAAAGAAATCAAAACTGGTACCCCGTCAAAAGATTGTATTCCTGGGAGCAAGCTTGGAAACAACATCCCAGATGGCATTCCTCACTTCAGAAAAACAAGTCTGTCTGACAGCCTATTAAAAACAAATGGCCACCAGAACCCAGCTATCCGCAAGAAAAATACTGCAGGCCCTAGGGTTCATGGCCTTATGTATACTGTTAATTCTATATGCAAGACTGCATATGAGGAAACTTCAGTGGTACTTAAGTCTTTCGTGCCAGCATTCTCAGGACCTGGAAACAGTCATTCCTATCATATCCTGTCTAAGGACAGAGTTTCTTTAGTGGGCAGAAGCATGCAACCACAACAAGGGACTGCCCTTTACTCAACCCCACGCTGCCCAGACCCTAACCACAAATGCATCAGACTATGCCTGGGGGAGCATACATGGGCGGCAAATGCATTCAGGGCTACTGGAGCCCAAGTCA
This sequence comes from Protopterus annectens, assembly GCF_019279795.1. Taxonomy (NCBI): domain Eukaryota; kingdom Metazoa; phylum Chordata; order Ceratodontiformes; family Protopteridae; genus Protopterus; species Protopterus annectens. Next base: position 207,766,813 of record NC_056746.1, on the reverse strand, counting down.
AATTCATCTGCACATCAGCCAAAAAGAGATGCTAGCTGTCCAGCGCCCTGACAGCTTTCAGATCCCTACTCTTTCCAGGACAACTTCTAATAAAAACAGACAACACCACAGTTATGTGGTACATCAACAAGCAGGGGGGGGAACCCACTCTTACTCACTCTGCAGGTTAGCCATGGCCGTGTGGAACACGACCTTGGACATGCATGTCCATCTGCAAGCTCAATTCCTGCCAGGCAAACAAAACTCACTGGCGGACGACTTAAGCAGAAATCTCCTAGACCCACACGAATGGCAGTTGGAGCCCTGCACCTTCAACCTTTTGATTCAGAAATGTGGGACCCCAGAGGTGGATCTATTTGCCTCCCCCTACAACTACCAGCTCAGCAAATTCTGCACCAGGAACCCTCACAGCAGGGCCTGGAAAGTGGATGCCCTTTCTTTTCAGTGAGTAAATATCTCAGTCTATGCCTTTCCCCCTTTGCCCCTTCTCTCAAGAGTATTACTCAAGATAAGACAGGACAGACCAAGGACAATTCTGATTGCCCCTGACTAGCCACATCAGCACTGGTACCCACTCCTGCGCAGCCTGTCACCAGTGCCACCCTGGCACCTACAACAGAACCCAACCCTGCTCTGTCAGCAGGTGGGACTGATTTTGCATTTGCAACTGCAAACCCTAAATCTTCCAGCCTGACTTATTCCTTGAATTCTCCCCCAACAACCCTAAGCAAACAGGTGCTGGACGTCATTCTTGAAGCCAGAAACCCAGTACAAGAAAATCCTATGCTGATAAGTGGAAAACGTACTGCTCCTGGATTCAGTCTAAAGGAGAGGACACAACTCTGCCCTCCTTGCCTCTAATCCTGGATTACTTAGCAGATCTACTCCACAGAGGCCTGTCCTCCTCCTCCATTAAGATACATGCCTTAGCCATTTTGGCTCATTACAACACGGAGCCACCTCTCTTCTCGCACCCTTTTATCAAACAGTTCCTGAGAGGGGCACACAACTTAAGGCTGCCTAGGAGAACATGCACCCCTGCGTGGGACCTTAACTTTGTACTGAAAAAGCTCACGCTTCCCCCCCTTTGAACCTGCAGCATCAGCAGAGTTAAAATTCCGCTCTTGGAAAACAGCCTTGCTTCTGGCCATCACTTCAGCTAGAAGAGTGTCTGAGCTACAAGCACTTTTGGCTGTGGAACCCTTCATTATTTTCCATGCTGACAGGGTTTCCCTCAGGACTAACCCTTCCTTTATGCCTAAAGTGGTGTCCAGCGTGGCTCTAAACCAATCAATCCATTTGCCAACTTTCTTCCCTAATCCTCAGAATAAAGGGGAAAGGATCCTGCACTCCTTGGACATGCACAGACAGCTCAAATTCTACCTTGATAGGACTAAGCCCTTCAGAAAGTCTGACCAGTTAATGGTCAGCTTTGCAACAGGGGCAGAGGGCAAGGCCATTTCAAAACAAACAGTTTCCAGATGGATAGCACACTGCATTCATTTCTGCTTCAAGCACCATGGGAAACCAACCCCTCAGGGGGTCAGAACACATTCCACTAGGGCAACTTCTACCTCTACATCATTTCTCAGGGGAGTCCCTACCAGGGACATCCTGGAAGCTGCTGCCTGGAGTTCTGTACACACCTTCACCAAGCATTACCACCTGCCTATCTTTTCCAAATTTAGGGCAAGTTTTGCAGCCGCAGTCCTGCAAGGCATACTAGCCAGTCCTAACTCTTCTTGACTCCCTCCACCCTTCTTCAGCTTTGCGAATCCACCCAAGTGTGATGACTGCAACAGTGAAACATGAAGAAAATAGTACAGTTGTGTACACTTACCATAAATGTAGATGTTCAAGTGTATTCACTGTTGCAGTCCTGGATGTTCTTCGTGTTTCACTGTTGCAGTCATTACATTTGGGTAATCCTGCTGGCAGGTTGCCCTCAGTCGGCCTGAATTCCAAAGTCCTGGGTCGGCTGCTGTCACCCCTTCCCTGACGTCAGGTCGTCAGGGGTATAGAAGATGCAGCCGACGCCATTTTCTTTAGTCTTTCTTGCCGCGCAGTGCCCGAAGCAGAAGCAGTTCACAAGTGCCGGTCGGCCAACTCCTGAGAATTTCGTGTTCGACATTCAGATCCAAAGTCTTCAATAAAGCTAAGCACCCCATTGGGGAAACATTTTTCTTGCTCCAGACCAATGTCAGAAAAAGTTAATAATTGTATTTCTTGTAGAAAGCAAATACCTCATAGGGACTTTCATTCTTACTGTATTCCTTGCCTAGGCCCTGATCACAACGTTGCTGGTTGTCGGTTTTGTGCTAGATTTAACCAACGCACTATTAAGCGTCGGTATGATTTTGCTTTAAACTATTTTGGACGCCGGGTTAATTATCCAGAAATGTCGTCGGATAGCCATCCGACTACCGAAGTTCACAAAAAACAGAAAGAAAAGGAGAGAGATAGACAACCGAGGCCCAAAACCGATGACGAAGCTTCTCCTAAACCAGTCACCCGTTCGCCGGTTCTCAGTGAGGCGCTTTCACAGCCCCTGATGCCCGCTACTTTAGAGTCGCAGGCCGCTACCGACTCCCATGTGGAGTCTGCCATGCCGCTGGAAACTCAAGGTGTTGGGGCCTCGGATACTATTCCTTCAGATGGGTCCAGAGCCGCTGAGCAGGCACCGGCTTCTGAGGGTGTATTCAGACCTAAACAGCTTTACATTAAACCAACCTCAGCTTCAAAGGCAAAGACCAAAGCACCTTCTAAAGCAAAGAAACAAACTCAAGAGCCACTTGGACAGACCTCTATGCCCAAAAAACAGATGCTCAAAATGGCCGAAGACTTAATTACCTTGATCAGGGGTTCCCATCCCCTTCCTGATAAGAGGCCTAGGCAAGAGACTGACTATGAATCTTCAGATCAGGTTTCTATTTCTTCTGATTCTTCTTCTGATCAGGAATATTCTCTTCCCCCCCTATGAGTATTCTGATGCTGAAGAATCTCTACATTCAGCTTCTCCTCCAGAGGACTATTCATTTGAGGAAACCTTGCATACCATGAGGGAGCATTTCCACTGGGAGAGCCAAGATTTTTCAGAATCTAAAAAGAGGCTTGGGGATTTCCTTTTACTACCTCAACACAGGCCACTAGCCATTCCACCTGTGTTAGATATTGTAGATGATGTGTTTTCGTAGTCTAGTCTTACCCCTGACTCCTTACCTCCAGCTCCTGTTAAGCCTGACAGATATTGCAGGGTTCCCGATTCTCATAAATTCCTTTTTAAAAACCCTGCTGCAGACCCTGAAACTATTTCACAGGGTCCCAAAGGAGTTAATGCTTCTGCTGCAAAAAACCCTACCCCCTCTGACAGAGATTCTAGGGCACTGGATAGATGGGGAAAAAAGGTTTACACATCTGCTACCTTGGCTATAAGGGCCTTAAACTGTCAGTTTCATATGCTCATATATCAGCAACATGTCACGGCATTGCTTAAACAGAAAATGTTATTAAACTCTGAATGTGCAGAAAACAAGGACATGCAGGATTTATTGCATGCAGCTGAACAAGTTGGAAAGCATACTTTGCAATGTGGATTTGATTCTTTGCAGGCCTCCTGCAGGGCCGCAGTGACTGGTTCTGTAATTAGGCGGCATGCTTTGTTAAAGGAACAAAATCTGCGTGATCATGTCAGTTAAATTATTAGATGCACCTTTACAGCATGATACTTTGGTGTTAAGACAGAGAGGAGGTGTTAAAGAAAATGGAGGACAAAGCTAAATCTATGCAAACTGTCAAAGATTTTTTACAAGTACAGCCACCTAGGTTTAGTAGACACTGACCTACTAAGAATTGGTCCTTTCCTGTGTCAGACAGACCCAGATGCCCTAGAGGCAGATCCCAGGTGCAAGGTTCCTACAGGTCAAAGCAATAGGGTGCTTCTACCTCCAAAGCTGGAGAAGACAAATCACAGCCATACAGGGAACAGTCCCAATGACTTCCCCCTGCCTGCACCAAGCACTTATCTCCTGGCAGCACCCTTAGGGGGAAAATTAGCACTTTTTTCTCAAAATTGGCACATTATAACCCAGGACAAGTGGGTTCTAAATATTGTGTCATAAGGGTACAAGTTCCATTTCCATACCCTGCTAAAGGCAAATGGCTGGCCAGATCTGCCAAAAAATCAATGGGCAGAGGCACAAAAACAAGTCTCATCCCTCATGGACATGGGGGCCATTCAGCAAGTACCAGAGCAAGAGCAGGGACAAGGATTTTACTCAGGATTGTTCCTGGTGCCCAGAAAGGACAAGACCTGGAGACCAATACTGGACCTATCTACTCTGAATACATTCCTGGATATACCAAAATTCAAGATGATGACTTTGCAGCAGCTTCTGCCCATGCTGGGCAAGAACGCTTGGCTGGTGACTCTAGACCTAAAAGAGGCATACCTGCATGTCCCAATCAGACAATCATGCAGAAGATACCTCAGATTCAAGGCTGTCTCAATGCATTACCAATTCTCTGCACTGCCCTTTGGCTTATCTGCTACGCCCAGGGTCTTTACAAAGTGCCTGGCACCAGTAATTGCATTCTGCAGACAAAGAGGAATACAAATATATCCTTACTTGAATGACTAATTCAAGCAGAGAACAAGGACATTCTTCTACAGCATCTGGCATTTGTAAAAAGACTTCTAACATGCCTAGGGTACACAGTCAGCGAAAAGAAATCAAAACTAGTACCCTCTCAAGAGGTAATATTCCTGGGTGCAAGCTTAAATACAACTGCCCAGATGGCTTATCTCACGCCAGACAAACAAAGGCAACTGACTACCTATTTCAAAATGTTGGTAACAAGGGCCCAGTTATCTGCAAAAAAAATTCTGCAGGCTTTGGGCTTCATGGCATCCTGCATCCTACTAATTCCATATGCAGGACTGCGTATGAGGAAACTTCAATGGTACCTAAAATGTGTTTGGACTCAACATTGCCACAGCCTGGAAACAATGGTTACTCTCATTCCCTGCCTACAACAGGAGTTTCGATGGTGGGCAAAGGACCTACTTCATCCGGGACAACTACTGATAAAGACAGACAACACCATGGTCATGTGGTATATAAACAAGCAGGGGGGCACACATTCTTACCCCCTTTGTAGACTAGCCATGACTTTGTGGGACACAGCATTAACTTACCAAGTACATCTGCAGGCACATTTCCTGCCAGGAAAGAAAAATACTCTGGCAGACGAACTCAGCAGAAACCTCATGGATCCCCACGAGTGGCAGCTGGATCCACAAGTCTTCAGCACGATAACAAGGAAATTGGGATGCCCGGACATAGATATATTTGCCTCCTCTCACAACTACCAACTAAAAAGATTCTGCACAAGGATTTATCACCAGTGCCTGCATGGGACCTCAACTGTGTCTTGGAAAAGCTCACCCTGCCTCCTTTTGAGCTAGCTGCTACTGCTGATGTAAAGTTTTTATCTTGGAAAACAGCTCTGTTCCTAGCAATAACTTCTGCAAGACGAGTTTCAGAGCTACAGGCACTCATGGCTGTGGAACCTTTTATCATCTTTTATCCAGACAGGGTCTCTCTGAGGACAAACCCAACACTTATGCCTAAGGTGGTGTCCAGTGTGGCTCTTAACCAAACTATTCATCTGCCAACTTTTTATCCAAATCCACAGAACAAGGGGGAGATAATTCTGCATTCTTTGGGCATACACAGACAGCTTAGATTCTACTTGGACAGAACCAAAGTTTTCAGAAAGACAGAGCAATTACTAGCGGCATATGCTGCAGGATCACAAGGAAAGGCTACCTCAAAGCAGACTATTTCAAAGTGGATAGGTCACTGCATTCGTTTCTGCTACTTACACCATGGCAAGCCAGTGCCAAGGGCATTAGGCCACATTCAGCCAGAGCTGCAGCCACTTCAGCAGCCTTTCACAGGGGAGTACCAACCAAGGACATTTTAGAGGCTGCTACTTGGAGTTCAGTGCACTCCTTTACAAAGCACTATCATCTGCCACTCTACTCTAAATCTAGGGCAGGCTTTGCCACTGCAGTTCTGCAGGGCCTCATAGCCACTCCTAATGCTGTTTAGCTCCAGCCTCCCATCCATAGCTTTGGGACTCTACCCAAATGTAATGACTGCAGCAGTGAAACACGAAGAACATAGTACAGTTGTGTACACTTACCAGAAATGTAGATGTTAGAGTGTATTCACTGTTGCAGTCCAGGTTACCCACCCGCCATCCCCCTTTCTTTTGATGGAACCTATCTTTTCTTCTCTGATTTATACAACCTATGTGGTGTATTTGCTGGTAGATGAAGGTAAAGTTTATATTGGTGCATGTATATGTGTATACGTATATATATATATATATATATATATATATATATATATATATAAATATATAAATGTATAAATTTTGGCTACCCTTTTAGGGGGCACCTGACATCTGGGGCAAGAAAAACTAAAGAAAATGGCGTCGGCCACATCTTTTTTACCCCTGACAACCTGATGTCAGGGAAGGGGTGACAGCAGCCGACGCAGGACCCAGGACTTTGGAATTCAGGCCGACTGAGGGCAACCTGCCAGCAGGATTACCCAAATGTAATGACTGCAACAGTGAATACACTCGAACATCTACATTTATGGTAAGTGTACACAACTGTACTTTTCCCTCCCGCCAGCCCCCTGCTTTCTCTCTATGGCTATTACTCATCCCTTTCAGGGGTATTTGTATGTACTTTTTACTGGTGGTGTTTTCCCCACCATAATGTAGCTCCCTGTTTGGGGGGCTCCTGTCATTTGGGGCAAAAATAACTGATGTAATGGTGTCAGCTGCCTGTTTTTATAACCCTGACGACCTGACGTCAGTCCTTGAGTAACAGCATCCAACACAGAAATACTAAGTCTCTGGTATTTGGGCAGACTAAGGGCTACCTGCAGGTAGATAACCCAAGTGCGATGACTGCAACATTGAATACACTCAAACATCTGCATTTTATGGTAAGTGTACACAACTGTACTTTCTTACACCTCATCCTTCCTAACATACCCTTTCATCCCCGCTGCCTCCTTTATCTTAAAGTTTGAGTCTTATTTTAGTCCTTTGTAGTGTCTGAATGGCAGCTAAGAAACAGACTTGCAGGAGATGTGTTGAAGTCTTATTGAAATATGTATCTCAACTTGAAGTATCTAGAAGCAAAAATGAACAACATGACATGAACATTAATGTAGCTAACTCTTTAGTGTTAAGTCTGTGTAATAGGACAAACATTTTTTTTAAAATGCAAGTGAATATACATTGTTATATCATGTTGTATTATGTTATGGTATATTGTATTAAATGAGGTTTATTTGTTCATTCTGTCTCTTTTTTTTTTTTTTTTTTGTTAGTCTGGTAAGCAGACAGGTCCACAGAGGCATTTCAGATGCAAACTGACTCAAAAAGGCAGTAATAATTTACATAAGATATGCATAAAAGATTACCTTTAATAAAAACAACAATAGGGCATAGATTGAAATCAAAGATTAGCATGAATGGCATTCTGCAAAATGTATGTTTGTCAAAGGGCAGATGTTACCCTTTCCTTGGCAAAAGAGACCATTTCTAATATACAGGTGCCTGTAAAGAGGAAGGGAGTTCCATCACGCAGACCAGTGTCAGCATCTGGCATCATAGAGGATGAAGATAATGGCCTTACTTGTACTTCTAAGGTTTGTCCTTCCCTGGGATATAATGCTGATGGGGAGGAGTCCTTATCATGAAGCTCCCCATACAATGATGTTACCTTTGGGGAGGCAATGCAGTTAATAAGGACATACTTCAACTGGGGATTCAGGGACCCTTCAGGTTCCCACAAAGGATGTATGGACCTGCTAAGCTTTGATTAGCCACAGCTTGCTAACATACTTTGTGATGTTCTTCATATTGATCGCTGCTGCAGTGCACTAAGTTATGAGTTGTATGCTGCAAGGATATAAAAGCCGGACAGCTTCCAAAGCTTCAGGGCACCTTTCATGCACCCATACCTGCAGACTCTAGCATTCCTCAAGAAGGTCTAACTTTCACTAACAAATGGCACCAAAGCCATGGTCTTAAACTCAATGCCAAGGAATGCATAATTGTACCCTTTCAGAAGTTAACCGTCCCGGCCAATTACCATGTTGATAATATGCCCCTAAGAGTCGATCCCAGTGGTCAGGTGTCTGAGTACACATGTAGACAGTAGCCTTCCCTTTAACCAAAGTGTTAAAGAAATACTTTTATGTTATACAACTTATAAGTAAGGGCATGGCATCTAGGTCGAAAGAGGTAATTATCCCACTGTACTCTGCCCTTGAGGTCATTATTCCACTGTACTCTGCCCTTGTTAGACCAGTCAATACAGTACAGTGCTCCTTTCGGTATGTGCCTGAGCAGGCATACGCAGCAACAAGAGCGACTTCAGAGGTTCCTTAACAAAAAGAATATAAGACGCAACAAACCTGCCTCATGCAGAGTGCTTTTAAAGCCCTTTCCCACTACTCAGTCTCCTGTAGATTGTTGAGGAGTAATCTGTGCTTTGCTTACAAAGCATCCTCAAACTCCACACCAATGAATTTCCTGCATATTCGTAAGTCACAGTAGCAGAAGTACAAGGTCTAGGGACCTAAATTTGGTCTGTAACTTAATATACTGGAGAGACAGATTTAGGTTTTTATTTCAGAGACTGCCCCTCCTGTGGAACAGGCTTCCATCCATGTGAAGCTGAGTTTATCTTTTACTCAGTTTAAGTGCAACCTAGACCAGTGAATGGGGAATAGGAAGTTTACACTGGGCCTGGCAACCATGTACCTTATGGACAAGAGGTATAGATACAGGACATCATTATTATTTGGGAAAACCTGGATAGGCTTGGAATGCCCCCCAGGGCTGTTAGCCAAGTAGCATTCTATGAATCTATGAAAACCATTAGTCAGCTTGAGCTGAGCTGACTAAAAAGACCAGTTTGGGTACCAAGCCTGACAGAGCTTTCCTGCTGCTGAAAAGTAAGCTCCTCTGGGCCTTTCTGAGATAGATGGTTGGCTTGTGCTGTTCCTTTGCTGGGCAGATAAGTTCCTCAATTGGGGGAAATTCCATTTTAAATAAGAGTCTGTTTGATAACTTTCCTGAACAGGAAAGCGTTATTTTAAAGGGGTTCCTATTGCATTATCGAATTGCTGAAACTTCGAATCTGAAAACATAGAACACAAATGTTTGAAGTTTCAGTAATTCAAATTAAAAAAAAAAAAAAGCTCAATAACTGTTGTAAGCAGGGGGCAAGCCACCCTGCACTCCCCCCACACCCCCCGCTCTTTAAATATACCAACTCCAAGATTGCACTACAGTGCAGTAAATGGAAATATTCCATTTCCGCACTGTAGTGCGATTTTGGAGTTGGTATATTTAAAGAGCGGGGGATGTGTGGGGGTGCAGGGGGGCTTGACCCTGCTTACGACAGTTACTTTCTGTCCATTTTTTTTTTTTTTGTGTTCGAAATTATAAAACTTCGAACATACAAGTTCGATCTTGTGGTGTTCGAAGTTTTATACTTTTGACCACATAATAGGAACCAATTTTAAAGCTAGGAGTTTGTGTTTTAATGCGCTGGCATGAGACTGTATTGTACTTTTCAATGGGAGTGCACCAGTTTTTCTGTAGAGAAATTGTAATCTGATGTTGTTAATCTTCATTCATTCCTTACTGATGGGTTCGGAACCGATCCTCTGTTCCGACACGGCCGCTGTGCCAAGCTCGCATCAGCCAAAAAAACTCTCATGCTAAGATTACCCACAGTGCCTCTCTCCCCATTACCCCAGATCTTGTTTGCCGTGTACTGGTCAGGACGTGTCAAGCCTTTCACTCTCAGCTAAGTAGTTTTTTTTGTTTGTTGATAAAACGTTTTCTTGTTGTTGAACCTTTATCGTTTGTTGATAAATATCTCTCTGTATCCCTTAGCTGGTAAAGTGCCTCGTTCTTCCTCCCCTTTACCGTTTTTTTCTGGTATTCCTCCCTGTCATCATTGGTAGCTGCTGCCCTTACCCTCTGTGGTATTCTCGGGATACCATTGTTGGTACCATTTTCTTCCCTTCTCTCTTTTTATATTTAAAAAAAAAAAAAAAAAAGTGTGCACTTGGTTGCTGTGTTATATCATAAGTTTTGTTGACTTTTTGTGGTTATGGTGGACAAGAAAGGGAACACTGGGCTTAAAGCTTGTGACCAGTGTGCCTGTAAAATGCTGAATTTGGACGCACTTTCCTCTTGTGTATATTGCTTAAATATGCCCCAGCTGACTGTTCAACCACCTTGTAATATTTGTGCGGGTTTTAGTATCCGTACACTGAATGAGAGACTCAATAAGCTTATTCTTGGACTACTCAAATCTCCTTTCTTGGAGCCTCTTTCTGCATCAGAGGGTTCTCTCCCTCCCAGAAAAGATTACAAGAAGAGGAGCCATTCGGTTCCCACTTCTCCTAAAGATCCAGAATCTAAGTCTTTAGAGCCTAAACTTAAATTGCAAAAATTGTCTTCAGTTCGCTCGGCTCCAGGGCTCTCAAACTCTTCCTTGGTTCCGACGGTGGAACCGACTCTGATTATGACTGCTAAATTGCCTTCAACCATTTTCGCCCCTGCAGCCCAAGGCCACAGTGACCACGGATGCTTCCCTGTCCGGGTGGGGTGGGGGGGCATTTTCAGGGACAGATGGTCCGAGGCACTTGGTCGTCAGCAGAGCCCAATTTGGATATCAATGTCCTGGAGCTAAGGGCGGTGCTTCTAGGGTTGCAAGCATTTCAGCACGCCCTTACGTCAGGGACTGTGGCTATTCAGACAGACAGCATGTCAGTGGTCTGGTATATCAGCAAACAAGAGGGAACCAAATGCTATCCTCTGTGCTAGGAAGCCGTGAGAATTTGGCAATGGGCGATGGCTTCCAACCACTTTCTAATAGCAATGCACATTTCCGGGGATTTCAACGTGATTGCAGACAAATTGAGCAGGTGTATTCTACCTCACAAGTGGTCCCTCAATCGTTCAGTGGCGTCTGTGATATTCAGTTGCTGGGCCCAGCCTTGCTGTGACTTGTTTGCCTTACCTGTAAATCACAAGTGCAGAAGCTACTTTGCCCTAACCCCCCCCCCCAGGGAGAACCCCCAAGGGACGTGCTCACACACGATTGGCCCAGGGGACTGCTCTACACCTTACCCCCGATACCATTGATCCCGCATTTCATGAAGAAAGCAATTTGGTTGAGAAGCAAAGTAATCCTCATTGCTGCTTATTGGCCCCGACAAGTTTGGTTTACCTCCCTATGGCCTCATCTAGTATGCAAACCATGGATTCTGGATCCACCTCTGGAATTACTGTTACACCCTCAAGGGCTACTCCATCCGACCCTTTCCAGCTTCAAGCTGACAGCTTGGTTTCTCCACTTCCAATAATTGCCAGGCAGAAGAATCTTTCCACTCCTGTCCGCAACATTCTTCTGGCTTATCTTAAGCCTTCCATCAGAAAATTGTATTGTGACAAGTGGAAGAGATTTGGATTATGGGCTCATGATAACATAGATCCTGGTACAGCCTCAGTCCCTGATGTACTTCATTATCTCTCTGGCCTTTTACAATCTGGAGTAGCAGCTTCTACAGTTCGGGTTCACATGGCTGCTATTTCCAATTTTCATGATACCTCCTTAATTTCTCATTGCCTTTGTAAAACCTTTCTGAAAGGGGTTTCTCAGATTCGGCCCCCCATTAGAGAACCTATTGAACCTTGGAACCTCACCCTCGTGTTGCAGGCACTACCTAAAGCCCCTTTTGAACCTGCAGCCAATTGTGATATAAAATTTATCTCGTGGAAGTCTCTTTTTCTGGTTTCTATACTTCAGCACAAAGGATATCTGAACTTCAGGCCTTGTGTGTCAAACGTCCGTACTTCATTTTTTACAAAGACAGAGTATTGCTTTGGACTGATCCTTCCTTTCTGCCCAAAGTATTTTCAGAGTTAACCATGAACCAGACAATCGACTTACCAGTGTTTTTCCCAACTATTTCAGATAAAGGGTACTGTCTCCATTTTACTGGATGTACACAGACAATTACTGTTCTACCCAGACAGAACAAAATTCTTTAGGAAATCCGACCAACCCTTTATCTCTTATTCTGGGCCTAAAATAGGAGAGTCAGTTTCCAATAAATGGTTGAGATTCCATATGTTGTGTGTACCACCATAGTAAATTGCCCCTGCCGAACAAAATTAAGGTGCGTTCAACCAGATCCATGGCAACCTCTGTGGTCTTTCACTCTAGAGCTACCATGGATGATATTTGTGCAGCAGCAACTTGGGCGCCTCCACATACATTTATTAATAATTACAAATTGGATTTGGTCTCCATGAGGAGAGCTGCCTTTGGCTCAATGGTGCTCAGGAATATTCTTCCATAGGGCCTCCCAGGAAAATAGGTAGCTAGGGACTCTGTCCCATCATTAAGGAATGAATGAAGATTAACAACATCAGATAAAGAAGTTATGTCTTACCATAATGTTCCATCTGTGTTGCTCATCTTCATTCATTCCTTGCGTCCCTCCCACCATCCCCCTCCAGTAGGCTCCTGGAGGTTTTTGGATATGGTCCATTATCTAGTTTAGGGTATTCTGAGCAGAAAAAGCCTCTGCTTTTGTGTCCTTGGGCAAATTCGATCTGAGGTAATGGGGAGAGAGGCACTATGGGTAATCTTAGCATGAGAGGTTTTTTGGCTGACGTGAGCTTTGCACAGTAGCCGAGTCGGAACCCATCAGTAATGAATGAGTGAAGATGAACATCACAGATGGAACGTTATGGTAAGACATAACTTTTTTTTTTTTTTTTTTTTTGGTGCTGACCAAGTGTTTTAAAGTTCTGTGAAAAAGTGACTTTTGACTTTAAATTTTACCAGCTTTTGATACTTGTTTTTGCTAGGAAAGAGGCACCATTTTCAGCTTGATCATGGAACAAACTGTCAGTATCTAGGTTGGCCCTTCTAGCCACAAAAAGGAAATGTTAAGCAAACAGCTATTGCCACCACAACTGGCAAGCAGTTTGCCTCAGCCACAGGTGGGTATCTTTGCTGTTGCAATTAGTTGTACCTCAGAGCACTCATCTTTTACCCCTGATCTCTGTCTGGTGTAGCACTTACAGCCACTGTGGACCAGAGGTTAGCCACATCCTTTACAGCTGTTGGGATCCCCTCAGTGTGCAAGGCAAAAAACCACTCTTGTCAGCCCTGGGAGAAACAGGGAAGGCTTCCCTGTTTTGTCAGAATGTTGTGCCTAGCCCTGGTGAAGCTGCTGCTGCAATTACTAACACTGTTGGCCCAACTTTTCCTGTCAAAGAATTGGAAAACTAAAGCATGCATCTTCTCCTCCTTAAATTTCTTTGGACAGGAGAATTTATTGGGTTTGGTCATGGTTTAATTTAGGCTGTTGATCCTTCTTATAAAATAGTTTCTGGTAAAAGAAAGGCAGTTATCTCTTTTCCTGAATAGATTCCAGATTCTGAATCCGGATAGGAAGATGAAGGGACAGATAAAGGGCTTTCTTCTCATTTTTCTGATTCAAACTTGGAGGAGAGCTCAGTTGTTGATTCTCGTGTTTGTGTGTGTGTTTGTGTGTGTGTTTGTGTGTGTGTTTGTGTGTGTGTTTGTGTGTGTGTTTGTGTGTGTGTTTGTGTGTGTGTGTGTGTGTGTGTGTGTGTGTGTGTGTGTGTGTGTGTTTGTGTGTGTGTTTGTGTGTGTGTGTTTGTGTGTGTGTTTGTGTGTGTGTGTGTGTGTGTGTGTGTGTGTGTGTGTGTGTGTGTGTGTGTGGTGTCGGGGGGGGGGGGGGGCGTTCATTTTCTGAGATTATTTCCAGAATGTCCCAGTGTTTTCCCAGGAGAACAGTGAGGTTTATCGGTCTCTCAGAAAATATGGTAAGGTGTCTTAGAAGGAATTTCCAGAACCTTCACATATTATCCATTTCTGAAGCTTTGGATGATGTGTTACTGCTTTCAATGTTTCTGACAGACAGCTAGCTGCCCCTAAAAAAGCAGATAGTATGTGTATGAAGTTTGAGTCTTAATGTTTTTATACACTTTTCCCAAACCTGACCCAGCAACTATAGCTTCAGTTAATCCTACTGCTGCTAAACATTTAGTTAATATCGTTCCTACTTTTTTCTGATAAGGATGGGGAAGATTATTGACAAGTATGGGGGGAAGTGCATGCTTCTGCAGCTTTGATTTTTCAGAATTTTGAATTGTCAGGCTCATACATTAAAGTTTGTTTTTACTAATTGTGAAAGTATGAGGAATGCTTTGTTTGCAGTTTCTTCTTGTGAGGGAAAATCTGCTTTAAATAATTTGGTCACTGCTGTTGTACAAGTCACCACTCAGTGTTTACAGTGATTCAGTTGACACTTCAAGGGCAGTGGCCACTAGTACTGTGTTTAGAAGGTCTGCCTGGCTGTATTCTCAGAACCTCCCAGATGATAAAAATGCGATTTTAAATTCTGCTTTGGATAGAGATTTAACTTTTCCCCTCTGCTGCAGAGATGATCAAGAAGTGTATCAAAAGGGTGATTCAGGGAATCTCAGAGATTTTTCAGCTCTCCTTTTCCAAATCTTCTAACCCCTCATCCAGTTTTGGCAAAAATGAAGTCTTATCAAAATGCAAGTAAAAAGATGTTTAAGAAGAAATGACAAGGAGTTCCAAAAAGAATTCAGGAACCCCCCTCACTCCAAAAAAACAAGGACAGTCCAACAAGTCAGAGTGACTATATACTCCCCCACCCCACCCCGACAGCCTGGTTTCCCTTCCAGAATGTCTGAATCTCCACTTTTCTCTTTGGCAGCAGATAGTTTCAGACAGCTGGATACCGAAGATTGTTCCTCAAGGATACAGATGGTAGTGGGAGGAAATTCCTCCTTTCATAGGTTCATAGGAGGTTACTAGGCTAATTGCCCTAGGGCCATTGCAAGCCTAACCATGTTATACCCATGTTCTCTAATTGACCATGTTAGATGGCCTTTATTTGCAGGGCCAGTCTATGATCAGCACGAACTGCTCCTGTCCTTGAGGGACATAGATGTGACCCTTAGGGTGAATTTACGGTCTCCCATCCAGTTGTCTAGGCTGCACTTAAATTTGGTCATTGAGGAGTTCTGCTTCATTTGAATTGGGAGTTTATTCCAGAGGAATGCCAATCTCTGGAAAACATATCTGTCTCTCCACATGTTCTGTTGATGCCACAGGCTAGATTGCAATCCCTGGAGCAAGTGACTCTTGTAGGGCAGGGTCAGATACTGCTCTGTAGGCCAGACACAATTTGCCTCTCAGCAGCCTGTAGGATACAGAGTACAGTGGCAGGGCTTTCATTTTTCAGTGTAGGTCATGTTTTGGAGGCCCTGAATTTTCTTGGTGAGAAACGTTTGTGGTCTGTCCAGCTACTGCAGGTGTTTGGGGAGGTAGATACAAAACAAAGCATTGTACTCTGTTAGTGGTCTGATGAGGGTCGAGTAGAGAGGAGTTATAACATCCGTAGTCTTGGATGCATTCTCCTTACTTGAGATGCTCAACATAGGATTTCCTTACCACTGTGGACACATGGTGATCGACATTTAGGTTGCTATCAACCTGTGTTCCCAAATTACACACCACTGGGTTTGAGTTTAGGGGGGTGCTGTCAATATTGTAATTTGCAGGGACTTCCTGTTTACCAAAGTGTATAATAATGCACTTTTTTGCATTTAGCTTTAGCCCGTCACTTTGACACCAATCATTTGTCTGTCTTAGCCCCTTTTGTAATATGTTAACATCGTTGGGGAACTCGATGTTTGCACCCAGTTTGCAATCATCAATGAACTTGGTAAACCACAGGCCATCTACTTTCACCTGGACTTCTGTGAAATAATAGATTCCAAACAGTAGAGGGCCCAGCATGGATCCTTGATATTAACCGCTGCTAACTGGTCTACTGGAAGACTTGGACTACCCAGCTTTGATAATATGCATTCTGTCGGTGAGCCAATTGGCTACCCATCTAGTGATGTATGGGTTAATCCCCAGCTGAGAGAGTTTCTCAATGATGCCAGAGTAGGGGGATTGTGTCGAAATACTTGGTCAAGTCAAGATAAGTGGTATGTACTGTTTGCCTTCATCCAGGCCTTTGGTGACATTCTCAAAGAAGTTCACCAGGTTTAATGAGCAAGATCTACCTTTAGTAAAACCAAACTGTGTTGGGTCAGGCATTTGAAGGTCGCCTATGTTCTTGTTGTTAAGGTCTACGATGATTCTTTCCATGGCCTTGCAAATAAGACTGCTTAGGCTTATGGGTCTATAGTTCCCAGGGTTGGTTGATGGACCCCCCTCTGTGCAATGGTCAGTTCTCCACTCTGCTGGAGCAAAGCCAGACCTCAGGCTGTGGTTAAAGGGAGTGACAAGTGGTTCAGCTATGTTTTGTTTTAGGTTATTTAATAAGCAGCCTGGGATGTTATCTGGTCACATAGAGACAGAGTTTATGGCCTTGGAGAACGCAGATATGACATGCTCTTTGGAGATACTGGGTAGAAAACTGGTGTCAGGTATGTTTGCTGGGGAGGGGGGGATGAAGTTTGTGTCATATCTGTCACATAGCAGGTTGGCAGTTTTTCCGGGTTCAGTATGAGTGGTACCATCCACTATAAGGTTGGCACATAGCTGGGTACTCCCTCTCAGATTTCAGACATAGCTAAAGAATGCCTTATGATTATCCTTAGCTAGGGATGCTAATTTAGCCTTGTAACTAGCTTTAGAGGACTTAAGATACGTGATTTGCTTGTTCAAGCTGTGAAGGGTATTCTTCCTGTGCTGAGTAAGTTCCCTCTTGTACTTGGATAACAGCTTCTTTTGTTATTTAACCTGTTTATACTTGAGATTGACGGGGGTGGCTTGTTTTTTTCAGGAGGACCTGGTTTTGATCTTGTCGGGTACAGCCAAGTCTGTACAGTTAAGTAGTTGTACAGAGCATTTGTGTACTCCTCTGCATAGGAGTAATTGCCGGCTGCATTAGCAAGGGGGTTGAAACTTTTTTTTATACCATTGCTTAGTAGTCTGTAGTTTGGGTTGGAGAAATTTTTCAGTTTTTTTTGCTCCTGTGAGGGTGTCAGAACTGATAGTTACTTTGAACGAGACAGATTTATGGTCTGACCATACCAGGGACGGCAACACACAAGTGGTAGTGCAGTGGTCCTCCATTTTGGTGAGTAAATAATCCAGGACAGTTGCACCCCTTATGGGGGTGCAGACTAACTGCTCCAGGGCATTTGTACTGACAAAGTCCAGGAATCTCATGGTGAGCATGTTTGTGCTTGTGTATGTTGCCCAATTGATGGAAGAATAGTTGGAATCTCCCATGACCAAAGTGTTTGGCTGTATAGTGAGTGACTGTAGCAAGTTCATGTAGGCTGTATGCTTCTCTTGGTTCGTGGTTGGGGACCTGTAGCTATCTGTGATGTGGTAGGGTGTAATAGTTATTTGGACCTGGACTAGATCAAGAGTCATGCTGTTTAACTAGTATTGAGGTGTATTTGGTTTTAATGAAGATCAATACACCTCCACCTTTGGTTCTTTCATGTTCGTTTTGGGGTCTGAATGTGTGGAAGGCATTATAGCCTTGCATGGCTGGGGTGCTCTCGTTGGTCTTTAACCATATTTCAGTGACTGCACAGACATTGGCATCTTCCAAGGCGAGGAGTGCTTCCAAGGAGTGCAGTTTCCTGTTTAGGCTCCCAGCATTAAGCAGCATAACCTTGTTTCTAGTGCTTTTTTTTTTTTTTTTTTGCATCAAGAATTTTTGTTTTGACGTAGCCTAAAAATGGCACTATGGGGGAGGCAGGCATCTTTGTTAGTATCCGAAAGCCTAATAAAGACGTGAAGACTGTCTCTGGCAAAGCAGTGTGGTCTGTCGACCATGTCTTCCCAGGCTAACAGATACTGGATCATCCTGGATTCACACCAGAAGCTAAGCCAATCATTTTTTGTCTGTATTGTGACATCATCCTGGGTGAAGATAGAATTTTGCTTAGGACAAGGGACATACCTGCCTGGGCAGCATAATCTGAGAGTTCAGTCATGTTACTCTTCTTATAGTCCAGAGAGGTATGTCTCAAGTCATTCACTGTAACATGTACTGTGACAGAGCCATAATGGTAATTGTTGTTGAGCGACTTGAATGCATGCATGATTTGATGGATCCTGGCACCTGACAGGCAGCTGATCATGACAACCTCCTTGTCCAGTTTGGTGAGAGGGACATCTGTGTGTGTGTCACTATAGAGTTGTCTGTGGCCAGAACATTTGATTATGGAGTGTTTTGCCTTAGAAGCTCTTTTGCTGAGACCCTGACGTGTGTGTGTGTTATGTGTAGTGGATTCTACTTGCTTTGCAGTATGTGCAAGTGGTTGGTGCTTGGTAGGTCTCTTGTCTTTTTGGTAGACATCTGTTGAGTACTTCCTTATATGTGGGTTTGTGTTGTGGCCTTATTTTGTGCGAGCTGCTGTTTGATGTCCAGTATGCAATGGCTGGAGCCAGGCATTTTGTGAATACCCTGGGCGCAGTAGATAAACCAAAGGGAAGTGCAGAGAACTGATAATACATAGAGCCTGCCCTGAAACGCAGATATTTCCTGCATGATTCCCTGATGGGGATGTGCAGATAAGCTTCTGTTAAGTCTAGGGTGACTAACCAGGCTTCCTTGGCTGGCATAGGGAGAAGCTGCTGCAGGGTAAGCATCTTGAATTATGGGACCAGCAGGAAGGTGTTGAGAATTGAAAGATCCAGGATTGGGCACCAAGAGTCCTCTTTCCTGGGTACCAGGAATAGTCTGGAGTAGAAACCCTGACCCCTTTGTTCTACTGGAACTGGGTGAATAGCTCTGATGTTGAGCAGGGAGAGAACTTGGTTTTGAGCCTCTGCCCACTGGTTTGGAGGAAGGTCTGGAAACACGCTTGGAGTTGGCAGTGAAGTGAAATAAAATTGGTACCCCTGGGATATAATGTTGAAGAACCATCTATCCTGAGTGATGGACATCCAGTTTTTTGCATGAAGGGCACATTTTCCTCCTAGGGCCACAAGCAACTTTGCAGGGCTGGGAGGTAGAGCTGAGAAGTCATTGTGAACTTTTCCATTGGGAAGTGGCTTACTACTCCCTGTTTTAGGGGTGGGAGCACTCCATTGCTTAGATCTCTGTATCCCCAGAGGCTGTAGTCTGGGTGGTCTCTTTCCCCTGTGTCTTGTTTGGGAAGGACTGGAGGGGGCTGGAAAGGAACCGTGTTTTGAAGGGCAATGCCTACTGAATCAAGGTGGTTGCACTTGTATGAATTCTTTAACAGTTTGCATAGATTTAGCTTTTTCTTCCATCTTTTTAAGAACAACTTCTGCTTTGGTGCCAAACAAAACGTCCTTATTTAAAGGAGCGTCTAGTAATTTGGATTTGACATGATATGGCAAGGTCTGCTCCTTCAGCCAAACATGTCTTCTTAGTACAGAGCCAGTGACTGCAGCCTTGCAAGATGCTTCTAGGGCATCAAAACCACACTGCAAAGTATGCTTACTAACTTGGTTTACAGAATGCATAAGCTCTTGAAAATCTTTATTTTCTGCACAATCTGGAAATATTACCATTTTTTGTTTGAGATCCATAAGATGTTGCTGGTACTTCAGCATGTGAAACTGTCAATTCAGTGCCCTAATAGCAGGAGTTACAGAGGTATATACATTCTTACCCCATCTGTCTAAAGCTCTGGAATCCCTGTCCAAAGGGGTAGGATTTTTGGCTGTAGTAGCCTTAATACCTTTAGGTCCCTGGGAGATGATCTCTGGATCAGCAGTAGGATTCCTGAAAAGAAACTTGTGGGAATCAGGTACTCGGTAGTACCTGTCAAGTTTCCTAGGGGCCGGAGGTAAGGTGTCTGGAGTAAGACTGAATTCCAAAAAAATATCATCCACAACATCTAGAACAGGGGGAATAGCTAAAGGCCTGTGCTGAGGTAGCTCTAAAAAATCTCTGAGTCTCTTTCTGGACAGAGGATAGTCTTGGCATTCCTAATGGAAATGCTGTCTTAAAGTATGCAAGGTTTCACCAAAAGAGAAATCGTCTGGAGGGGAGGCAGAGGGGAATGGATTCCTCTGCATCTGAATCCTCATAGGCTAATAAGGGAATGTCCTGATAGTCAGAAAGGTCAGAGTCATCGGACTCTTGGTCTGTAGAATCTGAAGGCAACTGAATTCTTTGTCTCTTAACAGGGGAAGGCTGGCTTCCCTTAATTAGCGAAGTGAACACACAACGAACAAGGAGCCACCAAGCTGGACAAACGATTCTTTAAGTCGTGCACCAAACCACTGTTTCATTATTGCTAGTGAAACACGCATGTCGTGGGTCAGGACAGCATGGAGGAACTTTTCAAAATGGTGTCCGTTTATCCAGGAGATAACTTTATCTTGAGTTTACTTGATCTCCTGGATAAACGGACACCATTTTCAAAAGTTCCTCCATGCTGTCCTTGACCCATGGTGTGTGTGTTTCACTAGCAGTAATAAAACAGTGGTTTGGTGCATGACTTAAAGAATCAATTGTCCAGCTTGGTGGCTCCTCGTTCGTTGTGTGTTCACTTCAGTAGTTTGTGTATCCTTTATTCTCGTTCCCCTAATTAGCATTATAAGGTCTTCAGCCACTCTAAACATTTGTTTTTGTGGTATGGGGGCCTGAACATGCGCTTTGGTTGTCGGTTTTCTAGGCGTAGTGCGTACTCTGGGCCTAAGAAACTCGGTAGTTTTGGCTAAAAAAGAAGTTGTCTGTTTGATTTGAACACCCTCAGAAGCCGGTGCCTGCACAGAGGCTCCGGACCCATCCAAGGTAGAGACATCTGCTGGTTCCATAGTCGAAGAAGCATCTCGCGGCATACTGGACTCCAAATCGGTCTCAGTAGAGGCCTGTGAATCCATAAAAGCTAGCATCAGGGGCTGCGAAGGCACCTCACTGAGTACCGGCAGACTGGCGACTAGCTTAACGGAAGCAATGTCGGCAGTTTTGGACATATGCAGTCTGTCTCTGTCTTTATCCTTAAGTTTTTTCGGAAGATCGGTAGTCGGATGGCTTACCAAAGCCATTTCGGAATACGAAGATCGAGAGCGAAAGAATTTAGCAACAAAATAGCCCGACTACGAATGGTTTAGGCGTTAAGGCACAAAACCAACAGCGAGGGACGTCGTGGTCTGGGCCTGAACAGGTGACGCAGTAAGAATGAAAATCTCTGAGAGGTATTTGCTTTCCACAGTCAAGATAATTAACTTTTTTTGACATCGGTTAGAGCAAGAAAAAAGGATCCCCAACGGGGTACTTGGCTTTAGAAGACGTCAGGATTATCGATTCGAAAAATTAAAAATTTCAGGTAGCGGCCGACTGGCACTTGTGAACTGCTTCTGCTTTAGGCTTTTCCTCAGCAAGAAAGATTGATGTAATGGCGTCAGCTGCCTGTTTTTATACCCCTGACGACCTAATGTCATGGAAGAAGTGGCAGCATCCGATGCAAAAATACTAAGACTCTAGTATTCGGGCCAACTGAGGGCTACCTGCAGGCAGATAACCCAAGTGTGATGACTGCAACAGTGAAACACGAAGAACATCTGCCTTTCTTTAAAAAAAAAAACATGTTCCTTGCAGTTCCACGGTGAAAGGGTTTGTCACACATTCGCAGTTCAGATCTTTTCTGTCAAGTTTCTGTAGTACCAATATTAAAGTTACTGTTGTCCCGAGAACAGAAAAGTACCCATCCTTCTTTATTATACCATAGTTATGCTGATAAATTCTGTACTTAAAAGCCTTTTCCATCTTCCAAAGTAAATTGTTGAACATGAAAGATATGACTACATAAATCAGGCCTATAGTATTAGTTATAATGCCTTACTATTTTGTACCTTTGCAACTCCTAGTACAGAAGATAGTCTATTATCTGAGCTAATTGTGCCCTGGGGTAGTTCGGATAATCAAACATATAATTAAACCAGATGAAAAACTTGTAAAAATGTTTTTGATGAACATTAAACAAGGAAAGTAAAAAATTTACTGCAAGTACAAAATGGTGCAGTATATTATTGTAGTACAAACTCAAAAAACGCACACAAGCAAATATATATAATGTTTGCATGTTCAGATTTTATGATTTTTCCTACCTCAAAATTTTTGGAAGGCTGCGTTCAGATAATTGACGTTTCTGATAATTGACTCTGTACTAAAAAATAAATTTTCCACAGTGTATGTACTCTGATTGTAAGACTGTGCAAGATACATGCCTGAGGGACAATTACGAGAATGGGTTCAAACATTATCAAGTTATATCCGCCGTTATAAATAAAATGAGATTTATTACCAGCCCTATTAATTGATCCTTCTAGAATGGTTAAGATTTGCCAGTGTTTCTCAGTAATATTAGAGATGGCTTTATCATAATGCTGTAATGACAAAGGACAGGCGTGACACCTTTTCAGAATTGGTGCAAAGCAGTCTTCCCTCTTTAAAAAAATAGTCTGATTAATATAATCCACCATAGGTTCCAAGTATAAACTTTCTAAAAATATTTGTTTTAAAATAGCAACTTCAGATGTAAAAATCTTATCGTTTGAGACCATTCTAGAAAGTGTAACAAACTGAACTTTGACATTTTGTTTCATGCAAGTCAGATGATTACTATGAAAATATAAATACAAATTGCTGAATGTGGCCTTCCTTTACAGGTTGTATTCAAATTTTCACCAAAATTCATAAAAAGCAAATATCTGCACATTTGATAGTAGTAGTATTCAAGTGACTAAATATGAACCTTAAAAATGTTGTTGTTGTGTCTTTTGGCTTTTCCCGGTTAGGGGTCGCCACAGCGGAACTCCGATCCGCTAATGATTGGTAGTTGATTTTTATGTGCCGAGTTACCAGCACTGATGCACAACCTTCAACGAAGGTACGCCAATTCACGCATGTCTCCACGCAGAAGACGCTCTAGCTGAGAATCGAACCGGACAGCGTCTGACTGTGAGGCGATAACGCTACCGCAGCACCACCACCACCGTGGGTAACCTTAAAAATGTGGTAGCATCCAAATAATCAGAGTAGCTTCAACTCTAAAGGAAAGCTGATCCTCAAAATATATATATCTGGATAATGCACACCAGTATGTAGAAACTTATAGTAATTGGATATGAAAACATACTCCTCCTCCTTTTTATGGAGAACTAGATTGGCAGAGATGGGAAAGGCCACCCCCTACCATTGCAACACCTGAATGTTTAATATTCACCCTCCAAACTGGAAAAATATATATACATACATACATAGTATATTTTTTGCAGAACAGTTTCCATGCAATCACAAACAAAATAATTTCTCCCTTGGAGGAATATACTTACTTTCAGGTAAAACATCCTTAACCCAATGCATACTGATTTCTTGATGTTACAGAGAATAATTTCTTAATATCTATCAACAGAACATCCTTACTGAACTTGGAAGATAAGATCTCTAAAAATTGCTATCACACTAACTCGGGATTTCCTCCTGTTCCTTTGAAAAATTGACATCGCACTAATTAGGAGACTGCCTTCAATTGCATTTCTAAATACTTATAACTACCTGCATTCTGCTACCTGTCTCGGATCATTTGGTGATCGTTTAAATCTTACTAATACTTCTTGACCCAGATATAACCCTTTGGTACCAGTATTTAGTCTTTTTATTCCTCAGAGCCCATCTCCACTAAATCTTTTGTTTTTTAATATCACCCTTTGTATTGCCTGTTGGAATCTGTTCCTGCACCCATCCGTAATACAGTTGATATCTAAACCAAATTTTGAACTGCCTAATTACTTTTTGAGAACATTTTTAGATCACTCTCTAGAATTTTTGCACCAAACCATGATGTCAGTTTCACTGAATTAATCTTATTTTTTGTACTACTACTACTACTACTGCTAGTATTATATTTCTTCACTCCAGTTTGCAAATACTGTATTCTCAGTAGTAGCTGTTGCTGTCTTTTTTTTAATATTTCATTTTAAAAATCTGTAATAGCTGTTGTATTAACTTCTCTACATTGCTTAACTACTGTCATCACTTCTAGCAGTTAATCCTGCTCAGTGGCTAAAATAAGTCTGTAATGCATCAGTCCACTACCACAGTTAACAAACAGAAATAAAATAAACTCCAAGCTTTCCAAGCCATTCTGCTTCCCTTCTTTAATAGTATTCTCATTCCAGTTGATCCAATGCTTAATAGTTATTAACAGTAAACCATTATTCAGTTGTACAGTTTGGTAATAAATTATCAAATCCAGAAGAGCAAGTCCACCGAAATCCCTTGGAGCTATTACACTTTTCCACATAGTTCTTGAAGGCTTATTTTCCAAGTAAGTTAAGAAAACATCATTTAATCTCATCCAACAAAAACTCTTGGAAGGCAAGTCTGGAAATGCTTAAATCACATATAAAAATTGTGATAAAATATCTACAGTGTAGGATCCGAATTCCTGCAGATCACTTGCTCTCGCTCTCTCTTCAATCTCGCTCTCTTTTTTGCTCTCTCTTGTGCTCATGCTCAATCTTTTGCTCTCGTTTACTCTCTTGCTGTCAGTCATTCTCTTGCTGACTTTCTCTCTAGCTGTCACACACTGTCGTCGCTCACTTACACTTTCTTTCTCTGGCTCTCTCTTTCTCTGGCTCACTGCCTCTCTCACTCTCTTGCTCACTCACTCACTCTTTTACTCACTCTCACTCACTGTCTATCTCACTGTCCCTCTCACTCTCACACTCTCCCTCGCTCACTCACATGCTCTTTCTCTCACTCACACTCTCTCCCTTGCTCACTCACACACACTTGCTTACTCCCACAGTCACTCTTTCTTGCTGTCTGTCTCTCTCACACACGCACACACGCTGTCAAGCACGCTGTCAAGCACACACACACGCCCTCGCTCACGCACATGCTGCCTCAAACGGTGCTTCACATGCTGTCTCACACACTTGCCCCTCATTTACACACACTTGCTCACACACTCTCTCTCTCTCTCTCACTTGCTGTGATGTGTACATGTGCACGCTTACTTGCTGTGATGTGTACATGTGCGTGCTCACTCGCTGTGATGTATACACATGCGTGCTCACTCGCTGCGATATATACACACTTGCACGCTCGCTGTGACGTGTACACACGCTTCCTCGCTGTGACATATACACATGTACACTTGCTCGTTGTGACATATACACATGCGCACTTGCTCGCTGTGACATATACACATGTGCACTTGCTCACTGTGACATATACACACTCGTGTGCGCTCGCTGTGACATATACACACTTGTGTGCGCTCAATGTGACATACACTTGCGTGCGCTCACTGTGACATATACACACGCTTGCTGTGATATATATATATATATATATACACACATGCTCTCTTGCCATCACGCACACACGCTCACAACACACACTGTCACTCGCTCTCACACACGCGTATGTTCACTCTCTCTCTCACACACGCGCACATATCCTCGCTGTCTCTCTCTCACACACGCACAAAAGATCTCTCTGTCTTTGTCTCTCTCTCACATTAACTCACTCACACTCTCTCTCGCTCTCTCTCACACACACACACACACACACACACACACACACACACACACACACACACACGTGCACATGCACCCAGTACAGCTATTGAAGGTTGTTTTGCAATATATTGATTCCTGTTTATTACAAAAATGAGCCTTGATCAGTAAAGTGTCAGTGTATGGTTTCTGTGCAATAAATCAATGAAATGAATATTATATGGTTATTTGAGGAACATAAATCATTTGTCCTCTTGAACAAAGTATTGTATAAAAGGTAGTTTGGCAAATCGAATGTTGATCCATAAAATACAACTTCAGCAGTGAGCAGTCCACAAAATGCTGTTAAATAGGTTATGAATTAAAGTGGGAAACGGTAGCTGATTTTGAAAGAACACTTAAGTATTGAATGATCGACAAACATTGGTAAATAGCTGATAACATTCACTTTCAGTAGCTTAACAGGCAGTACACGGCTGAGGGTTCTATTCCCATGCCAGGTAGTTGGATTAATTTTTCCTTTACAGACACTGCAATGCAGCATAAATGGGGTTTGCTGCCCTGTGGTTGACACGTTAAACAGAGGTCCTATCTGCCTGAGCTTGGAGGTAGCTCAGCTGGATGCAAAAGTTCCTGCAACATTTATTGAAATGAGTAGGAGAAGTTCCCCTGGTATCCTGGCCAAATTTCTCCTAGTCAGTATGAATACCAGCTTGGGTCTTCCCTGAAAAGAAGCCATAATCCTAGTGGGGTTAACTTGGTCAATGAAATGTAAGTAACAAACTAAAAGCACAAGCTGTAAAAGTAACCCTACTGATAAATTACTAATCATTTGACTCCAGTATGTTTTGTTAGTCCATTTATATATTCTGTTGATAAGGAAACCCCTACCATGACTTGTACACTGTTTTACAGTCATCTTGGATGTAATTTCTTTGTACTAATAACATCACAATTCTAAACAATCACGAGAGAGCTGGATGATTACTTTTCCATCAGTATGTCCTAAAGTTTTTGGTGGTGATATTTTCACTTTAGTTTTTTTTTTTTTTTCTCTTATACCTGCCAGCTAGTATGTGTGTGGTTATAAGGCTCGCTGTTTTCCTTCATTGGTTATCTTCTTTGACCGTATAGAGTAGATGCAATATGAGCCTTGATATTTAATTTTACTCCTTGCAAGATGGAGTCTTTGGCTTGTGGTTATCTGACAGATGATTGTGCATTTGGGATGTCTTTTGGTCAGAAGTACAGTACCTTTGAACCCATCTTTTCCTTGCTACTGAAGTAACTAAAGTCTGTGTTTGCATCATTTTTGTTAAAATATTGTTGTAGTTTATATTTTTTGTGGCATCACTAATAACACACTTGTAATACATGTTTTTATTTAGTAAAGTGCAGCAGTATAGGTGTGTTGAATGCTGGTTACCATAATAACTAGTTCAATGAAGATGGTCCAAACACACTTTGCCTTTTTTTGTGTTCCTTTAGTTGACAGAATTTTATGGCATGGCAGTGGTATAGTTTTTGGTTTTATTCTAGTTTGCTGGCATGTTTTTTGTGGGTTGTCACATCAGTTTTTGTTTCCCTAGTTATTACACATGTCTGTGTTGCTGCATTTCTAAGAATGTAGGTTGTCAGATGCAGTGACATGTCTTGGATGTAGTCAAAAGTAAATGTATGTCTCTCTTCTCCTTGACATTATCTCAGGAGTCAGAATGCTTGCTATATTTTTTTCCTGTCATCAGGCAAAATTTAAAAGGAATTGCAGGTGGGGAAAACTGTATTTAAAGGGCTGTACAGGTGTTTGCATAATTATTGTTTGCAGAAACATTTTTATATTTATTTATTTAAACAGTGTAGTGACAGCTTAAAAGGCAAGTTTTCTTAATACTTTCTGATGATAAAATGTTTAGGTACATTGTTATGTGGAGTAGTCTGTAGCCATTAGGCTGCAATGAGGAACCTTCTCTTGCTTTGAATGCTGTACACTGTGGAAAATTAGCATTTGAATTACTAGTCAAGTACGACAAGAAAAAGCCTGAAAACATCCTAACTGAAGCATGGTGTAGAATGTACTGTATACTTCTGTGGTTTGATGCATTGTGCTTTTAGAGACCTGTGCTGAACAAAACATCTGTTGAAAGCATACCTCTCAACCTCCAGATTTTGAAAATAGGTTCAAAGACACTTAAACTATGTGCATACAGCCAAATGTCTGTATACCTTATTAGCAAAAAAAAAATGGATGCCAGATAGCACAGAAGTCTTTCCTTTTGCAGTTAGAATACAGGATACTACTCAGAAACATAAATTTAAAAAATTGCAAATGAGAAAAATGACAAGAAAATGTAAGAATATTTTAATACACCCAGTACATTTTGTCATATCCAATATCAGCAAATACCTCTTCATCGAAAACCTATTAATAGCAGCTCCAAGTAAGCAAACGGACTTTTCAGCAAATTTTTTCCTAGGGCAAACCAACGGTAGGCCACCCTAGGAAACGTGAACAAAAATCATAAAACTTAATATCTACCCAGGTGGGGGCTGCTCCCCTCACACCCCCCCTAACTAAGTATACCAACTCAGAGATTGCACTACAGTGGGGAAAAGGGCAAACTCCAGATGGTGGCCGACTGTTGCTTTGCCCTAGAAAAAAATTCACTGAAAAGTCTGCCTGCTTATTAGGAGCTTTGATAGATAGGTGTTTGAGTATGTATTCACTGATGTGGGATTCGACAAAGTGATATTGATCCAGTAAGATGTGTAGTCTTGAATGGTATTACAAAATTCTACCTCTGTACCTCTGTCATTTATTTTCCCTTCTGAAAAAGGGAGAGGAGGGTCTTTCTTTAAATTGTTGGTACCACAAGCATGTTGTTCATGTAGTGTGGTTTTTGTATACTAAACAAGAGTGGAGTGAAGGCAGGGATTCAGAAAATTGTATGAATGGGTAAAATGAGCCTGAAATTAGGACATGCCTCCCTAGTAAGATCTGACCATAAAGTGGTCACTTTCGAAGTCACCATCTCCCCAACCCCCCTCTAGTTTGGGTTAAATAAAAAAACTTCTCCAAAGCTGATTACAACCTCCTGAGGAATGGTATAAGCAGCTTCACAGCCCCCTCCCCCCTCTGTAGGAACTGGCACCAAAGTGCTATGTGTGCATTTATAGAGATGCATGAAATCTGGAATACTTATCAGGACAAAATCATCCTCCACAAGGAAGAGTAAACCTGTCTGGTGGACATCTGCAATAAATAAACTCTGTAACGAAAGGAAAAAAATTGCTGTACAGGACCAAGAAGGAGCAGGTGCCAAATTGGAAGCAATCTCCTTAGCCTGAACTAGCAAATAAGAGCACTAGTGAAATGTTCCAGAGTAAAATTTGAATCCAAATTGGCCACATCTACTAGAGATGGTCATAAGGCCCTCTTCACATATGTCCGCAGTCTCAAAGGAAGCACCCAAATCTGCTCCGTACTGGTGGTCAAGGACACCACATACACAAATGCCATAGATCTAGCCAACCTGCTGGCTGACGGATTCAGAGAGAGCTTCACCCCTCTGTCCCCCTCATCAGTAAGTCAGGACATCCCCAGTACCTGCCCCCTCCCCTGATCTCTAGGGAACAGGTCATCACTGCCCTCTCAAAGGCAAACAAATACAGCCAACCTGTGACCCGATAACATCCCAGGCTGTAGCCTACATGAACTCGGGCAGTAACTTGCAGCACCATTAAGTGCCCTATTCAACCAAAGCCTGAGTGCCAGCTTTGAGCCAGCTGAGTGGAAGACTGCCACTGTTATCCCTTTGCACAAAGGTGGAGTGTCCACCGATCTGGGAAATTATAGACTTAGCCTAATTAGCCTGATCTAGAAGGCCATGGAACGAATTATCATAGACCTCATTAACAAGGACATTGGCAACCTCCAAACACTCTATCCCACATGGTTTGGCTTTGTCAAGGGGAGGTCATGTCTGTTAATTTGGTCGATGACTTTGAGACGGTCACCAAAGCCATTGATGAAGGGAAGACTGTGGACACTGCCTACCTTGACCTGGCCAAAGCCTTCAACACTATTCCCCACTTGGGCATAATAGAGAAACTCTCTTAACTAGGCATCAATCCATATGTTACCAGGTGGGTAGCAAACTGGCTCACTGATAGAACCCACTTAGTCAAAATAGAGGAAGCCACCTCAAGCAGTAGACCTGTAACAAAAGCAGAGTGCCCCATGGATTGGTTTTTGGGGCCTCTGTTATTTGGGGATATACTTTTCTGAGGTGCTGGCCAAAACCAGTGGGCTATGGCTAACCAAGTTTGCAGGTGACTTTAAGCTGGATGCTGTCATCAATTCTCCTAGTGATGTGTACAATCCTCCAAGAGGGTCTCACCCAAACAAATGACTGGTGCCAGAAACATGACCTCAAGCTGAATACCAAAAAATGCATCATCATCCCCTTTGGGGAGAGTGACGTCCCCACAAATTATCACATTAATAATGTCCTAAGCATGCAATCAGTCATGAGGGATTTGGGTATCCAGGTTGATAGTAACCTGTGACTTTTGACCACCATGTTGCTTCCTTTGTACGGAAAGCTTTCTACATGGCCCACCTCATAAGTAAGGATATCTCATCCAGGGACAAGGAGGTCATAACATCTCTGTATTCTTCCCTTATAAGGCCCATTTATTGAGTACAACGCCCCTTTCGGCATGTATTTCGCAAAGCACATGCAGCAGATGGAGAGACCACAGAGGCTCCTCATCAGGAGTATCCAGGGCCTCAAACGTGTACCTTACACAGATAGAGAGGAGTAAAAGCCCTGTCCTTCTACTCAGTTTAGTACAGACTACTCAAAGGTGACGTGTGTCTGGCATACAAAGCAGTGTCAGACCCCGCCTTGATGGGTCTGCTGCATATCTGCAAGTCGAGCTCCACTTGAGTAACCCGCACGTGCGACCTCAACCTGGTCTGTGGCATCAGTAGGACTTGTTGGTGGAACAGATTTGTGTCCCAGAGACTCCCCCATCTGTGGAATAGACTCCCTCTCCACATCAAGCCAAGTACCTCATTATCCCTTTTTAAATGCAACCTGGATAATAGGATGGGAAAGACAATACACCCCTGAGATTCCACCTGTGTCCCTGCTGGACAGGGGCAATGGGTGCTGACTTGTCTAAACATGGGCTAAACTCTTGACTAGGCTTATAATGGCCTCAGGGCCAATAGCTTAGTAACTTCCTATGACCTCCAAATAGGTACATTGTGTGAAGGGGTAAATCAGGCTTTAAGAAAGGAATGTTGATCCAAAGTGGGACATTTGAGAAGTTTGCTTGTAAGATGTGCCGACATTAATTACAGCCCTTGTGTTGTTTTGGTCTTAATTCAGCATGTAATTGGTATTGATAAGGATGCTACCTCTTTAAAAAAAAAAGTCTAATAATTTGTATTATCATTATACAATATACAAATCTAAGTTAAGAGTTTCACTTAGTGCAACTTTTGAAACATTTTGAAGCAACACATTGTTAGAAAACATACTGTTTGGTGGGAGGTATTATGCATTGCAATTATACATTCTGGCAATATGCAATGAAGAATAGCATAACACTGTGCTACTCTGACTTTGAGTTGTGTGGGTCTCTGTCTCATTTTATTATAGTCCAATGTTAGGGTCAGACAATTAACATCCATAGACTTCACTTTAAAGGAAAGGGCCCTATACTGTAACAACTTTAGTCCATCTTATAAGCTGTTTGTCTGCTTTTACTAGGCAAGCAGGGCAGATGAATGGCAAAACAAACTTTATTGAAGTAGCTGGCAAATTGCATTGTGTTTTGTTGTGAGAATGCCTGAGAAAATTATGGAGACACAGAGGGGCACACTTGACTACGGAAGAAAATATAGCAGCTTTTTCAAGACCGTCTAAACTGCATGTGTGAGGTAGCCACATGGACTATCCTTCATACTTTATTCAAAACATTGCATATTGAATATTCAGTCCAGAGCCAAGTAGGCTTCACTAATACATTCTGCCAAGGCATGCTGTGATCACGTCTCTTGGGTAACTTAACTGCTTTAGTACTGTTACTGTGGAAGGAAAATGATACTGCAGTAGTAATCCTTCTGATGAGCATAGTACAATTGTAAGAGTAAACACAATTTAACAGTAGATTTTGGAATAGAAGGATCACTGCTGTGGTACACTCTGGCCTACGTTTTATGTAGGTCAGCTGTAGTGGCATAGAGGGGTAAAGTCCCAGTTGTGGCCCAGGTAACCTGTGTTCAGTTAGTAGTGGGTGCTTGATGGAACTGGCAGAGAGGATGGGTGTGCCTATCCTTGGTGGCGCTGGTGGGGGAGGCAGAGATTGCTGTGTGCTGTAGTAATCCTTTGAAGGAAGTGGCAGGCCACATGGCCTGATGCAGGCATTTGATGCACCAAGCCACCAATGACCAGTAGCATTCACTGAGCAAATGCATTGGAGCACTAAATTGTGTAAGGGGAAGGCATAGTAGCCTCCATATTAACTTGGCTAACACTCATCTCCAAAACCAATGGAGGTGTTAGGCTAAATATAAAAATTCCTCACAGCCAGGATGCTGGCAAGGGCACAGGCAACCCTTATGGCTGTATCATTAATGGCCTGTCTAGATGGCTTTCACTCTAGTTGGTCTGGGGATGATCTGCATCACTAAGGAGTGAATGGGGTATAGTCTGATAGGTAGATGCGTGATGTTCTGCAGTCTGGAGATGGCAAGCACCCAGAAAAAAGACAAGTTTTGTGACAGCACTGTGGGGGGGGGGGGTAAAGCCCTTATTGTACCCCAGACGACCTCTGTTCAATTGGTGGCATGGATGCTGGAGGGGCCATAGAGGGAGACTTTGACACACCCATTCTTGGGGAGGGAGGCAGCCTAGGCTTGCCCCAATAAAAATATCATTTTATTTTATTTTTTATTTATCCTTTGACAGGTTAGTCCCACTAGGCTAGTGACTTCTTTTCAGTGGAGACCCAAGGTGGTATTTGTACTACTAGGAGAAATTTGGTCAGGATATCGGGGAACCTTGCCTATTCTTTTCATTAGGTGCTGTGGGATCTTTTACATCCACCTGAGCTACCAACAAATAAATCAGAATGGATCTCTGTTTGTTTAGTGTCTCACTGAAGGACAGACAACACACTCAGGAGTTCAGCACTCCCTTATGCTGTACTGCAGTGTTAGTTCATCTGCCTGGTGTGGGAATAGAACCCGCATCCTTCTGCACTGAAGGCGAGTGTGCTTCTTGTGCCACTGACACCAGTGTTATGAGCCTGATGAGCTGTTTGCTACATGAGTGGTGTGCATATTAGTCTGGAGTTTGCTCTTGCATGGAAATTGTATGCGCATCCCATGGACAGCGGTTGGATAGCTTATAAGAGTGCTGCAGGGTCTCGGTTAGTTAGGGCATACTTCTTGAAGAGGTGGTGGCAGCTGATGTGCTGCAACAAGGAGGGGGAAAAACACTGAAGGATAATCCCCTCTGGGACACAGTTAATGATGTCGAATATTAGAGTACAAGAGGGGCAAAGACACACAGCTGCATATGTTTAATAACTATAGCAACAGTCTGGCAATATATAAAAATAAGTATATGTACGTATACACACACACACTTCAGAATGCAGTTGTGTCAACAGTGAGATTAATAAATCATATTCACATGTTTGCACAGACAAGTAATAAGTGCTACATTTTAGAGATATTAATTACTGCAACATTGCTCCAGATACATTGCTTTCTGTTTATACAGTACAGGAGTTTGTAATGATTTATCTCTGCATAGTGCTGCTTCTGTCAGTGAAGATTGGTGCATCATGTATGGCCATGTTGGGATGAACAGAAATTAGATTACCTTTCTTCCATACAGTGTGTGACCATCTTTACAGTGTAAAATATGCTTTAGCATGCACCCTTATTTTTTTCAGAGCCATGGAGATGCACATTTATTTATTTAATTTATTTATTTATTTTGCTGTTTCATTGGATGACAGATTTATATATTTTTTTAATTCTATTCTTATATTTGTGCTCCTTGTGTGACAGGAACTGGCTTGCAGTGGTCATATCTGATGACACCCGTCAGCGTGGATGATAACTTCACCATGGCACAAGTGCTGGGAATGTTGTTACTTGATTCTCTTCTTTATGGTTTGGTGGCCTGGTATGTAGAGGCAGTGTTTCCTGGGGAGTTTGGAGTTCCACAGCCATGGTATTTCTTTATTTTGGTGAGTCTTTATAGTTTGCATTGTAATCACATTGATGGCGTTTGAATTTCTTGGACACTTGGTCTGTCCATATAACAGATGCATGGCAGGATAATTAGTAATGGTTTTCCTAAGCATTTTAAAGATAACTTTTCAGAGTTTGTTTTCAGTGTACTGTTTTTCACTGCCTTCTGACATTCCACTTATATTTCTTATCATCAAAGATATTAACCTGACCTTGAACATTACACTGAATTTAGAAATGGCCATGTGCATGTGGTGGTGTTTTGTACAGGTCCATAATTTTGTCCTGCTGTACAGATTATGCTAGTCATACCCAGATCACATCTGAGGGTCTGATGTAACAACCTCTTCAGCACAAGTCAGGCTGCCATAAGTTTTGCTTCCGGGGGGAATACTCCACTGAAAAGAGACTTCATACTGTTGAGGTGTTTTCCCCATCTGCCATTAACATATCATCTTCTTTTGCTCTGGTGTATTAAATATGGTCTTAAATTAAATGCTAGGCAGACAGCACCCCCCCCCCCAGCTTTGACAATAACCCACTTCATAGTGAAAATGTAGTCAGAGACCTAAGAATCTGTGTTGAATTCCTTTGATCACCGTGTAGCAACAGTTGTCGGGAAGTCCTTGGTGAAGCTCATTGCAAAGAGAATGGCATCCAGGTCTAGATGTTATTGTCCCCTTGTATTCCGCACTGATCATTCCATTTACAGAACACAACACACACTCCCTTTGGGATATACCTCACCAGACATATCAGACAGTTGGAAAGACCCCAGAGATTTCTAACAAAGAAGATTGCGGTCTGCCAGAAAGAGTACAAAAACTGTCCCTCTTTATGGCTTACAGGCTCCTCAGAGGAGACACGTGCCTTGCCTTCCAAGCAGTCAGGGACCCAGTAGTCAGGATCCCTTGTATCTTCACAAGTCAAACAATCGTACCTGTACCAGAACAAAAGATCTAAAACTGCTTCAGCAGACCAATAAAACAAGGTGGAGAACCAGATTCATTACAAAGCTTTTTCCTCACCTCTGGTATAGACTACACCTGCAGATAAAGCAGTGTGATTCACTATCTTCCTCCAGATGATACTTAGATAATTGGATGTGTATTCATGAATATACTCCAGGCCTAACACTCCTTGAGAGGGGAGGAACAGTCTAGGGTGGGAACTGACCAAATGTAACAGTTGCAAGACTCGGTAACATTGAACTTCCTAGGAGTCTTATGAATGGATACAACTCTTGAATGTAGTTACTTTGCATTCCAGTCCCTTACCCCCAGTGTTCTTTCACATAAACCTCTCTACTGTATTTCAAAACCCACTGTACAGGTCTCTCTTACCTCCCCTGTAAGAAACATTTAATGTTAAGTTGTCAATCTCGCCTTCATTCTTGCTGCATGGGTTCGGAGCCGATCCTCGGCCAATACTAAAGCTCGAGAGCTAATTCCACTGGCTCGAGGCTCCCCTATACCCCACAATGCTAGGCGGTAACTACCCAGATCTCGTTTGCCGCTATAGCTGACGAGGTGCGCTTTTCTACCGGCTCAGGCAGGTTAGTTCAAATTTACCTTTAGGTATTTCTAATAACCCCTTTTTAGTTTTCATTCATATCCTTTAGTTTAATTTTAAACTTTTAGATAAATCGACCCTTGTTTGTCGAGTCCCCTTCCCTTTTTTTTCCTTGCTCTAGGCCTTCGGCCCTTCCCTCCCCCTAGTCCTTTACTAAATTAGTTTTTTTTTGTAAGGGCTTGTGTGTGTGTGTTTGGGGATTAACCTTAATATTTTACTTTAATATTTTTCTAAAGAGAGTGTCTGGAGTGTGTTGTGTGTGTTGGGCTCTCTTTCCTTACTATGTCTAAAGACAAGGTCTCAGGCTTCAAGAAGTGTGACTCGTGCTGTCAGAAAATGTCTCTGACAGACGGTCACACTTCTTGTGTGTATTGCCTGGGGCCTTTGCACCTGCAGGACTCTTGTGCCTTTTGTCATGGGATTAGCCCTAGAGTCCTGCAGGAACGCAAGAATAAGCTTATCTTGCGGGGCTTGTTAAAGCCTGAAGGCCCCCCGACTCAATCTGTGTCGGGGAAGCCTTCAAGAACTTCCAAACAGTCGGCTCCTGCTTCAGAGTCGACTGCTGAGAAGTCTAAGTCGGCTTCGACATCGGCTCCGGCTGGAGCCGATGTTTCTAAGCCTCATACTGTTACCTCGGCTCCGGCTGGAGCCGAGGTTGATAAAACTTTGTCGGCTCCGATACCCTTATCGGAGCCACAATCGAGAAAGAGGTCCAGATCCCCCTCTATCGGATCTGTGCACTCGGCGCCAGAGTCCCCTCTTCTTTCGGAACGAAGTCACAAAACTCATTCCTCACGGTCTTCCAGATTATCAGACCATGACTTGCAAATGGTAGTGAGTAGACTTCTCAAGTCCGAGGCACTGGCCCAAATGCTGCATAGCCCGACTCACCAGTCAGTGGCTGTTCCCATTCCCCAAAACATTCCTCCTCCGACTCCTTTGAGTTCGGAGCCAAGGCTTGTCGGAGCCATGACTGTCGGTGCGTCTGATCCGATACCTTCCATTTCGGCTCAGTCGTGTGCTCCGATCTCCTCTTTGGAGGGATCTCAGCGCCGAGCTTCCCTCGTCGGCTCCGAGGGGGCGAGTGGCATCGGACCCTTGTCCGACCCCGCTCTCCCTCTCGGAGCTTCGGCGTTGGTGAGTTCGGCTCCGACATCGGCTTCGGAGCCGTCTCTGTCGGTGCCGGGGGAGGTCCTTGTCTCTTCGGAGCGGAGGCCTCGGGCCTTGCCTGACAGGGGTGCCTTCGAGGTCATGCGGAGCGTGCTAGAACCAGGTTCTGTCCCACAGTCAGCTCCTTCAGCCCCTCCATCTACAGTGCCTGCGGTGATTTCTACTCACCCCCTTGTCTCAGACCGCAGAGAGCCAACTCCTCAAGATTCCCCATTGGGAATTTCCTCCTCTTCCGAGGCCTCTCCTGACCCTGCAGGAGATCCCCCAAGGAAGAGGCAGTGCAAGAGGAAGCACATTGACTCCCCTGAGTCTATCACCACTGACACTGACTTAGAGGAATCCGAAGGGTCCCCTCGATCGCCCTCTGAGGATGTCTCCTTTGCTGACATCCTTGAGATCCTGAAACAGAGGGGGAACTGGCCAGCCCTTAACCCTTCGGAGGATGAGTCAGTGTATCTTGAGGCGTTTGGTTCTTGCCCTTCTACCTCCTGGGTGTCCCCTCCCTTTGACCCCCTTATGGAAGTGGTGGCAAGGAAGGCTTGGATGGCTCCTGACTCAGTGGAACCCAGCCCGAGGAGACCATCCAAATTTATTACTGCCCCCAGAGACAGAGTTTTTATCCTAAGGTGTCCATGTTGATGCCATGGTGGTGGCTGCGGCCACAAAGAAGGAGTTAGCTGATCCTTCGGTTCCTGTCCATCCTCCTAATAAGGAATCTAGGACCATGGACAGGTACGGCAAGCGGATGTTCTCATCAGCGACCTTTTCAATGCGGTCGCTGAACTACTTATGCCACTTCATTCGTCTCCAAAGAGATTTACTCAAGGATATGGGTGAACTGATGAAGGATCCTACAGCTGAGGGGTTCAAAGACACAATGAACTCCCAGTTGGCAACCCTAAATTCCATCGTTAACTCCTCCATGCGACTGGTCTCATATGCAGCAGATGGGCGAGTAGAGCTGCAGGCACAGGCGTTGCCTTACGACGTCACGCCTGGATGCGGCTATGCAACTTTGCGGACCCTTTCAAGGCGTCCTTCACCAATTCCCCCTTTGATGGATCATCCTTGTTTGGTCCACAGGTGATGGATACATTGACCAGGTGCGAGGTAGAAGGTAAGACTCTCTCTGCCGTAGGAGTCAGTTTTTCTACCCCTTCTAGACCCTATCCCAAAGGTCAAATGGGAGGAAAGATGTGGTTCCGCAAACAATCCCAGGGAGTCTCATCTGACGCACAAGGCCGATTCCCCTCTAGAGGCAGAGGGGGGAATAATAACAGATGCCGCCCTAGAGGCAGAGGAGGTCCGCAAAACCAGGGTAGCAGAGAAATGTTCTCTGACAAACCCTTTCAGCACCCCTGAGGGGCTGCCCGGCTGTCCACCTTCGGAGGCAGTCGGGGGAAGGTTATCACTGTACCCAAAAGCCTGGCTTTCCCTTACTCAAGACAAATGGGTACAGTCGATCATATCCGAGGGTTACAAAATTCCCTTCACTCACATCCCAACCCAACCAAAAAGATCCCTTCCAGATGTTCCACCCGGTCTAAGGGAACAAGCAGCATTAGAAATTTCAAAGCTGCTATCAAAAAGAGCTATCCAATCAGTCCCGGCAGACCAGCAAGGATCCGGAATCTACTCCAAATTCTTTTTGGTACCAAAAAAAAACAGGGGACTGGAGACCCATACTGGATCTCAGCTACTTAAACAAGTTTGTCAAAAAAACAAAATTCCGGATGGTTTCGCTACAGTCCATTCTACCCTTCTTGGGTCAGGACAATTGGATGTGCTCGATAGATCTTCAGGACGCGTACTACCACATCAAAATGAACAGACGCTCCAGGAGATATCTCCGCTTCAGGCTGGGAGCCAGTCACTACCAATTCAGGGCCCTGCCCTTTGGTCTCACTACAGCCCCCGTGTGTTCACCAAATGCATGGCAGTGGTCACGGCTCACTTGAGACGTCAAGGATTCCAGGTGTTTCCGTATCTGGACGACTGGCTCCTTACTGCCACCACCAGACATCAGCTTCTCCTATCCAGGGACTTCACCATCCAATCTTGCCAAGCTCTAGGCATTTCGATAAATTTCGAAAAATCTGCCTTGTCGCCTTGTCAGTCTATTGTCTTTATAGGCGCCACCTTAGATACACTGAATCTTTCAGCCAGACTCACAGAGCAGAGGGTGTCAGACATTCGGAACCAAGTGTCCCTTCTCTTACAATGCGTCAAAGCCAGACTGGTGTTGAAGGTACTAGGACTCATGGCAGCAGCTATTCCCCTTCTCCCCTTAGCTCGCTTTCACATGAGGATCCTCCAATGGATGCTGTTTACTCAATGGTCCTTTCAACAGCTCCCGATGTCCCATACCATATTGATAACTCAAGCATGCAAGAATCAACTGTCTTGGTGGATCACATCACCTCAACTTCTCCGAGGAAGACCCTTCATTCTCCCCCCCCCAGTCGCCACATTGACAACAGATGCCTCCCTGATCGGGTGGGGGGGGCATTATCAGAGCAGGACAGTCCAGGGCACGTGGCAACCTTTCGAGTGCCACTTGCACATAAACGTCTTAGAGATGAGAGCAGTGCTTTTAGCGTTGCAAGCCCTTCATGACTCTCTTCCCACTGGGACTATTGCAATTCAAACGGACAACATGTCCGTAGTGTGGTACATCAACAAACAAGGCGGAACGAGATCATACCCTTTATGTCGAGAGGCACTCAGACTTTGGCAATGGGCGATCTCTTCTCAGCGTTTTCTGATAGCAACGCATATTCCCGGGAAATCCAACGTTATTGCAGACAAATTGAGCAGAGCAATTCTCATGCCACACGAGTGGTCTCTAAAGAAATCAGTTCTAGAAGAAGTATTCCTAAGATGGGGCCAGCCTTGCTGCGACCTTTTTGCTACTCCCCAAAACAGCAAGTGCCACGACTTCTTCACTCTCTTCCCGTTACCAGGCCATCCCACCAGAGATGCTGTAGTCCACGATTGGCCCTGGGGACTTCTGTATGCCTTTCCCCCCTTTCCACTGATATCTCAACTAATTCAGAAAGCCATTGCCTTGAGAGTGACAATGATCCTCATTGCCCCTTACTGGCCTCGACAGATATGGTTTCCCTTTCTTCATCGTTACCTTTTGGAGCAGCCTTGGCATCTGGACCCAGTACCAGATCTGATAACCCACCAATCGGGTCAGCTGCACCAATCTCTGTCTTCTCTAAACCTTACAGCGTGGTTTCTCCGATTCCAACCTTAGCCAGGCTTCCCTCAATATCTCGCTCGGTCCGAGATATCTTGATAGCCTCTCATAAGTCTTCTACCCGGAAGATTTATAGTAGCAAATGGAAACGCTTTTCCTTTTGGGCATCATTGAAAAACATAGATCCCTTTACTGCACCTATCCAGTCTATTTTAGACTTTCTAGCAGAACTCTTTCATTTAGGATCTTCTGCATCAACCATTAGAGTTCAGTTGGCTGCCATATCAAATTTTCATGTTGGTGTTTCAGAGTCTAGCATCATGGCTCACAAACTCTGTAAAGCCTTCTTAAGGGGTGTATTTCTTCTCAAACCTCCAATCAAAGATCCCCCGCCTCAATGGGATTTGAACTTGGTTCTGGCATCTTTAATTCTTCCCCCCTTCGAGCCGGTGGCTTCATGTTCTCTGAAGTTGCTTTCTTGGAAGACACTTTTTCTGGTAGCTATAACTTCAGCGAGAAGGGTATCCGAACTCCATGCTCTGTGCAGTCGTCCTCCTTACTTAGTTTTTCACAAGGACAGGGTATCCCTCCGTACTAATCCATCCTTTTTGCCTAAAATTTCTTCTCAAATAAACCTAAACCAAATTATTGATCTCCCCGTCTTTTTCCCTAACTATTCAAACAGGTCAGAACAAAAGCTACATTTTTTGGATGTTCATCGCCAACTTAGATACTACTTAGACAGGACTAAACAATTCAGGAAATCTGATCAATTGTTTCTGTCATATGCGGAAGGTAAATTGGGCCTTCCAGTTACTAAAGTATCCCTCTCTAGATGGCTCACCTCAACAATTACCTTCATCTATGAGATCAGACATCAAAAACTACCCTCAAGACCTAGAGCTCATTCAACTAGGGCATTAGCTACATCTGTAGCTTTTCAGGATAGGCTGCCAATAGATTCAATTTGTGCAGCAGCCACCTGGGCTTCTCCTCATACATTTATTTCACATTACAAATTGGACATGGTTTCCAGAAGCCGTGCCAATTTTGGTTCCACTGTTCTCAA
The DNA here is from genome assembly GCF_019279795.1 of Protopterus annectens. NCBI lineage: Eukaryota > Metazoa > Chordata > Ceratodontiformes > Protopteridae > Protopterus > Protopterus annectens. The sequence goes on along the minus strand of NC_056746.1, from coordinate 207,725,844 downwards.
GAGTCTGTTCCGATAGGCCACCCGGGATAAGGTGCTAGGGACGCGGTCCCATCCAGCAAGAATGAAGGCGAGATTGACAACTTAACATTAAGAAGTTATGTACCTACCATAACGTTCCATGTTAGTTGTCTTCTCGCCTTCTTTCCTGCGTCTCACCCTCCTTCCCCCAAGCCTGGACAGACCGACTGGAATTCTTTTGTGTTTTTCTTCTGAAAGTTGTCTTTCCCACACGTTCTTCCACCTCTTCTATCTTTACTGAGGTCTGCTTTTCTTACGCAGATTGTTTGAGGTGGGGTTTCCCCGACTACATTCTATGGAGACTAGGATTGCTTGGTATAGGTATCAAACGAGATCTGAGTAGTTACCGCCTAGCATTGTGGGATATAGGGGAGCCTCGAGCCGGTGGAATTAGCTCTCGAGCTTTAGTATTGGCAGAGTCGGAGCCGAGGATCGGCTCCGAACCCATCCAGCAAGAAAGAAGGCGAGAAGAAGACAACTAACATGGAACGTTATGGTAGGTACATAACTTCTTATTTTCTCCCACCCCTTCCCCATTTCCCTTCACTGTTGCCCTTTTCTTCAAATTTGATCCTTTTGCATGCTGCCTTAGATTGGTATCTAGTGCCTCCTTCCACTTTATACCCATCTCTCTGTTCACATGGTTTCCACTCTCTCTTTTCCTTCTATTGCCCTTTCAAAATTTTTCCATCTTTTCTGTAATTTTACTTCCCACTTCCCTCTCCCAAGGCTTCTCAGGATCTTTTTCATCCAAATGTAAATTTCATCCTTATTAAACTCCATGCTTGCATTCTTCCATCCCCTAGTTGATTTGACTTATGCCCTTCCTATCATAAGTTCCCATTTTCTCTCGAGTTTCAACTGCCAAGCCCCTGCTTACACTTATCAAGGGTAACAGAACTTGTCAGATTTGAGATGCATGGCTTTGTGTAAAAAGGTACTTGTGGTAGTTAGCCTAGTAATCGCCTATGAAGTGTCTAACCTTACTGCACCTCTCACATGTGTAGATTATCCATTCATTCAGCACTTTAAATCTCCCCACCCTGCTTCTTGCTTTACTATACTTGGTGTCATATACCACCTGTACAGTATCCTTATTTGAATATCATGTATTTTCCCTTTAATTTCCATACCATGTACTGCACTTCCTGGATCATATAATCTTTTGAGTTCATCTTTTTCCTTATCTACTTTATCCCTCTGTCTAGCTAGCTCCCATATCCTCTCTATTCTACTTATGTCATTATAAATCATCACAGTCACCCCATTTTGGCTGCCAACTACCACTTCCCTCAAGTTTGTTCTTTTGTCTTCCCCTCCTGAATTTTTTCCCCTCTTTCTTATCCTAATCCTACTTTTTAAGGCCATATAAAGCAACCAATCTCCTTTTACCCACAGATTATGGAAACCCAGCAAGCACTTTCCTACACCATCTTCTGATTTGTCTCTCCCCATTCGTGTTATTTTTTGCCACCTGTCTAACTTCCTATTCATTACTGCCAACAAACCTCAATTCCTCAAGTCTTTTGTCTATCTTTCCATTTTCTCCCACTTTACAACCCCCATAAATGTCTTTGTGACTATTTGTCTTCTGTTAGTCTCTATCCTTCCCTGATTTTCCTGCATTTGTCTATTTTTCCCATCCAGTACATTTTACACTTTTGTCCTGAATTCCTGTCAGTGGTTGTGCCAAGTTAGCTGCCACGGCATGTCTCCTAAAATTAGGCATCCCTCTTCCTCCCACCCCTTTCCCTCTTCTTTGACTACCCTTACTTTATCCTACTTTTTCCCTTCAGCATTAACCTATCACACATAGTATTACTCCTAGGAATTTATCCTGCAGTCTCAGTTGAATATGTCATATAAATACATTACTGTGGGTAAATTTATTGCTGTTATTTCAGTCCCCCCAGAGAATTAACCTTCTTTGACCATTTATCCCATAACACTTAACATTTTCTTCAGTTCTCAAGTATGGAAGCTAACTGAAACTAACTATATCCATAGTAGTTGGAAACATTCAACCTCAAGTATCTGTCACTTTCATCATTAGATGCCCTATCTCTGAGTTTTCCCCTTGCCTATTCTAAATAAACACCAGCTTCTGTGAGTGAAATTGAAAGTCTCAGTACCTCCAGGAGAACTCCATCTACATTCTCTACAGAGATCTAAAATCAATGGGAAATTTCATTTTTGCTGTTCATCCACACCCCTTTATCCATTAGATACTTACTCTGTGTGCCATCACTCTATCACCATTTAAGAACAATCTAGGGTATCTGTTTTGCTGTCTTGCATTCTTCCCCTTCACCACCTCTCCTAGTCTTATTTCCTTTTGTAGCTGTGTTAATGGATCTTAACCATGCCTCTTTTCTTTGATCATTACTTCTCCACATCAGCATGTTTACATTCTGTTCTCCTGTTGCTCTCTATATTGATCTCCCCTTCTTACTAATTCTGCATCAGTTTGTCTTTGAACCCTGCTATTTTTATTCTGCCTGTTACCTGCCTTCTGCAAAATTTCCAGTTCCTTCTCCATTGCCTCTCTCTGTCCTAATATTCTTCAGCATGGTGTCATAGGTGATTCCTAGGCTAATGGCACAAGAGCCTTTACAAGCTTAGCCAATAATACCCAGGGTATGACAATATTATATCTTACTGCCCCATCCCATATCTGGGGAATTTAAGTCTAGTGGGTCGTTGGGTTTTGGAGCCCCGAGTCATTTTACAGAGTGCCTGTGTCCATAAGGAACATGGGCAGTACCCCGGGAGTGAATTTATAGTTCCCCATCCATTTATCCAAATTGTTTTTGAAGAGAATGAAGGACGGGCTTTATTTTACGAAGATGGGAAGTTTATTCCATAGATGATGTAGCCTTTTGGATATGAACAGTTTTCTCCAGCAAGTTCTGTTAGTCACAGATAAGGTTCAAATCCATGGAATGCTTACCAGTGTAAAATTTTTCTTGTGAATATGTAACATTTTCATCAGGGCTGGATCATAGAATGGCTTGTAGGTCAGGCACAAGTCACTTCTCAGTAAACAATATGAGACTGAGTAAAGGGACAGAGCCTTTAGTTGGTCTGCATAGGACGTGTGTCTTGCATTCCTTTTTTTTTTTTTTTTTTTTTTTTTTTTTTTAGTGAGAAATCTCTGGAGCCACTCCAGTTGGTGTAAGTGCCTGGTTAGGTACATGCAGAAGGGGAGCATTGTACTTGATTTATGGGCCTGATGGGGCTGAGTACAATGGCACTATGACTTCCTCTGAACTTGATGCCATGCCTTTACTTAATAAGTTGAGCCACACAGAAGGATTTCCGCATTACTGTAGCTAACTGGTGGTCAAAGTTTAATTTACTTTTCGTCTTCCTAGGTCCCTCACTATTTGGTCTACCTTTAGGGGTGTGCTATCAGTATTGTAATTTGCAGGGATATCTGATTTACCGAAGGGTATGTTTATGTATTTTTTAGCATTTAGTCTCAGACTATGGTTTTGGCACCAGTCGTTTGCATTTTTAGGGCTATTTGCAGAATCATCATCATCTGGGGATTCAGTGATTGCTCCCAGCTTACAGTCCGCTAACTTGGTGAGTCGGAGGCCCCAACATTGACCTTCACTTCAGAGAGGTATGTACCAAACAAGAGGGGTCCCAATGATTAGCTTGGTACATTGCTGAGCATTTCGCCTGAGGTTACGAACATTAACCATAAGGATTCTTTTTTAAATCTTTCACCTGGGAGGCTATCTTTGCCTCGTATTTTGGTTTGGCAGATTTGACCAGCTCTCTAATTTTATACTGGTGAGTGTCTTTTTGCACTGTTTTGTCTGTTCCTCCTTGGCCTTGGAGAGGAATTTTTTTCCTTTTGTTTAATAGCCTATTTATGCTAAGGGTCCACCAGGGTGGTGTACTTTTGCCAGTAATCATAGGGGTTTAGAAGATTAATAAGATGTCACTTAGTTTAAGGTAATTGGCCGTAGCAAAGTTCTTAACAGGTTTGGAGACTGATGGTGGTTCTAGGTTAGTTTTAATACTAAAGGAGATTATTTTGTGGTGAGATCTTACCAGGGAGGAATTAATGCATGGAAAGGAGCAGTATTCACCCCATGTTCATGAGTACCAGGTCTAGGATATTTATACTTCTAGTTGGGGAGTTAACTAGTTGCTTCAGGGTGTTTGCGTGCATTGGGTACATCTTGCGTACCCAATTATCCTACCACTTCACACTGCCTTAATACCGTCCCGCTCCCTTCAGCTCCATCCTCCCTACTTCCTCTGGGTTTCCTTTGATATCTGGCTTCATTTGCTCCTTGAGCGACCCTGTCTTTTCCTCTCTATTTGTCTGGGTTCTGTCTTCCTCATTTTCCCCTTCCTTCTTTCTCAAAAGTATCTCCTTCATTATCCTACTTTTCAACATGCTGCAACTGTCTTCCCCCTGGAAGCCTGCTACTGTATTCCTTACTGCTGAGTAAATGTTTTACACCAAGAATTTAACCATGCATTCTGTTTTCATAGGTATGTGTTTCCAGCGAGGAGTATGTCACTTTGAGACCTGCAGGTTTGTTTTCTCTCTGTTTGCACATCACATCACATTGATGGTCAACTGGCATTTGAATAGATGTAATGTATGGTCAGTTATTATTCCCAGTAGATGGTATTTTGTACAAGCCCACTAACCCAATTCAAGTGTTTTTGACTGATTTATATTGTTTTTGCTCCCCCTCCCTGCAGCTGTCCATTCTCTGCCAACAGGTCCTGTCCACATTCAACAGGTCTAGTCCAGCCTTGGCTTCCCCTAGACTGAACCTGACCCACATTCAGGGCTGGTTAGGAGATTGAGGACACTGGTACAGTGTCATACTGCTGCTGGGCAGTGTGACCTAACCCCCTCCCACCAAATGGCAATATTTTGAATTCTGTAATTGCAACCTACCGGAGGTGAGTGCAATGTTCAGTACATGATACAACCTCCCTCCTGAGCGGTATACCACTTGCAGTGTGAAGATTGCCAAGGTCTTAATGCTGCTATTGCAACAATGCCAAGGTCTTAATGCTGCTATTGCAACAAGTCCAGGCAGCCTCCTCCTACCCAGGATGGACATAAACAGCTCAATCCCATCCTCATCCAGTCCCTCCCGAGTCCATGCCTCCAGCCAAACAGTGGACATCTAGTGTCTGTTAAGGATTTCATCCCTCTGCCCCATGGGGCTGGATGTGATCGATAAAGATTAAGGCAGAGTAGTTTGATTCTTGGTTTGGCGATGAAAATACCATTATTATGGTATTTCATTTTAGAAGTAGTTTGTTCAAGTCCATTTTCAGTTTTTGTAAAGGAATCTTTGGGACTTGTGACATTTAAAACAGTTTGACTGTCTCTTGTCCTTTCACAGATCATAGGAAATACAAAGCAATTGAGTATTGCAACCATTTATGCCTTACAGCTTTAGAATGAACCTCCTCTCTTGAAGATGATCACGCTACTAAAGCCATAGGTGAATTTATGAAAACCCATCCTTTTTGAAGGGAGATAATGTGTCGCACTTCTTAATTTGCGATGGAAGTCTGTCCCAGAGTTGGGGAAGGCACTGTGTATTAAACCTCTCTACCTTGTTTTATTCATCTGCTGGTGAAGATTTAGATCCCTTGTTCTGGTCTTTTGTTGGATTATTAAATGTTTGGAGATTCACAAGATCCTGGACTACTCGGTCCCTAATGGTTCAGAAGGCAAGGCATTGATCTCTGTAAGACCTTGAATAAAGGGACAGTGCTTTGCAGTCTTTTTGAAAGTTTAGAGTTTCTAAGCCAGGGATGCTCTTGTTAGGAACCTCTGGGGGTCTTTCTAGTATTTTTGTCTAGAGAGGTACATCCCAGAAAGGGGTATTTTATTCAATAACTGACCTAATAAATGCTCAGTATAAAGGGACAATGACCTCTTTTGATCTGGAAGCTAGCCTCTCGTTGATTAGCTGCAATTAAGTAAAATGACTTGGGCTTCTGTTGTGTGATGGACAAAGGAGCAAGAATTATCAACTCAAAATACCTAGGTCTTTAACAAAATAATAATTTGGAATGGGGTATTGTCTGTCATACACTGGTGGTAAGGATGGTTTAGCAAATGTGCCTCTGTTAACACTTTTTATTATTTAATCTAAGCCCATTGTTAGCACACTAGGTGTTTTTACAAGTGCAAGATATTCTTCATGTTGATTACTACCATAGTAGCCTAAGCTTTATAGGTTTTATCCTGCAAGCATATAATAGCCGTCCAGCTTCCAAAGCTTCAGAGCACTTCGCATGCACCCAAAGTGTTAGTTGGCTCGAGCTGAGCTGACTGAAAAGACAGGTTTGGGCACCAAGCCCTTCAGAGCTTTCCTGCTACTAAAGAGTATGCTTCTCTGAGGATTTCGAGGATATACAGTTGGCTTGTGCTGTTCCATTGTGGTGAAGATGAGTTCCCTTTGGGGAAAAACATTTTGTTTGACACTTTCCTGTTCAGTTTTATTTTAAAGCTAGAGGTTTGTGCTTTAGCTCATTGTCATAAGACTATTATCAAACAGGAGCTCTCTCTTTTTTTGCCTTTCAGTTTAAAAATTGTTTAACGTATTTAAAAAAATGATTTCTGTAGAGCAATTGTGTTTATTTTACTTTTGGAGGCTGCCAATGTGTATTAAAGTGCTTTTTTACTGTGCTTTTCTGTGAAAAAAGTGACTTTAAAGACTTCAAATTTTTGCTGGCTTTGGATACTTATTTTACTGGGGAGACTGGCACCATTTTCGGCTTGCCATAGAACCAACTGTTGGTCCCATGGTTTGTCCTCCTAGCTACAAAAAGAAAAAGTTAATCAAACAGCCTTTGCCACCACAGCAAGCTAGCAGTTTGTCAGCTGCTGGTGGGTGACTCTGCTGTGGCCATTAGTTGCAACTAGCACTAGTCCTGTTTTACCCTAGACCCCTGTGGTGAAACACCTGTAGCTACTATGGACTGGGGGTTAGCCACATGCTCTGCAGCTGTTGGGACCCCCTCTGTGGGCAAGGAAGAGTTACTCTTGTTGGTCCTGGGAGAGAGAGAGAGAGAGAGAGAGAGAGAGTGAACAGGGAAGGTCTCCCTTTTTGGTCCCTGAGGATGCTGCTGTCATTAATAAAACCATTGGTTCCATTTTTGGGGTCAAAAAGAAACAGAACTAAACATGTATCTACTGTTTCTCAAATTTCCTTGGATAGGACTAATTTACTGGTTCAGGCTGATGAGGGTTTAATTCAGGTTATTGATGCTTCTTCTGAAATAGTTTCTGGTAAGAGAGAGAGAGGCCTCTTTTCCTTTAGAGATTTAAGATTCTGAATCTGGATAGCAAGATGAAGGGATAGATACAGGGTTTTCTTTTGATTTCCGATTCAGACTCTTGAGGAAAGCTCAATTTATGAATTTTTCCTGTGGGGGTTTCTCTTTCTCTGAGACTATTTCCAGCATGTCTGTGTTTTCAGTGGGAGAACACTGATTTTTCAGTCACTGAAAGAATACTATGAGCTGTTACAGAAGGAATTTCCAGAACCTTCACCTTTTCTCCAGTTCTGTCAACTTTAGAGAATTTGTGTTATTGCCTGATGTTTTCCTGATAGTCAGACAGCTCCCCTGAAAAGGTAGGCAGGATGTATAAAGTCTTTTTAAAGTTTTTATACACTCTCTTCCTAAATCTGACCCAGCAGCTATAGCTTTAGTCAGTCCTGTTGCTATTAAATGTTTAGTTAATTTCAGTGCTACGCTTTCTGATAAGGATGAGAAGATAATTACTAAGTATGGGAAAAGTGTGTACTTCTGCAACTTTGATTTACAGAATTTGAATTGTCAGGCTCATATGCTAAGGTTTGTTGTAATGTGAAAGTATGAGGAATGTTTTGTGTGCAGCTTCTTGTAGAGAAAATCTACTTTAAATAATGTAGTTTCTTGAATTGTACAAATCACTACTCATTGTTCACAGCATGTGTGATTCGGATGATACTACTACTCTTCAACACAGTACCAGTGGCCAAAGCAGTTCGTTCGTCTGCATTCACAGAACCTCCCAGATGTTAAAACTGAGATTTTAAATTCTCCTTCAGATAGAGGTGCAGTTTTTGGCCCCTCTACTGCAGAGGTGATCAAAAAGTGTGTTGAGAGCGGTAAGTTTCAGCTAGTGGGGTTTGGCTTTATTGGCCTGAATTTGTCCGTAATAGACTTGAAAAGAAAAAAGTCATGGGCATTCAGAGCTGCCATATAGCTGAAACACCTGATATCCTTAAGGGATCATTTGCATATATCCCATGTTACCTGTAATACAAGAGGTTTTAAGGAATCACACAGTGGAAAATCTAGCTTGGATGGGTTTTTCTTTTAGTTTTTATTGATGTTTTTTTTTCTGTGTGACCTTGGTACTTGTATTTTTCTTCTGGAATTGTTAAGGATATCCAGTGTAGAGTATCTTCCAGTGTAGCTGTGTTGTCATCAGGAGGGATGTAAAGGGCAGGAATACATTTGTTTTTTAGTTTATGTTCAGGAAAGCAATAAGCTCTGCTGAACTGAATTTTCGTATTTTGTTATTGTAGAGGTAAATATGGTATTTGTTGGGAAATTATTAGAGAAAGCAATCTGTTTATACCTGATAGAGAGCAGTTATCAAGGAGGTGCAAAGTAGAACAGGTTTTCTTTCATTTACTAAATGCTGAAAATAGGCTAGTGAGATTAACGCAGAAACCAGACTAGTGAGACAAAGTAACTGGCATATATAGTGTATTAATCTGTTGGTCAAGAGAGAGGACAGTGGTCTGCTTAGTAAGTTGTCCTTTGAGTGTAAGAGCTACTGCATTGGGATGAGTGTCACATCTGCTTTCCAGCACAGAGCAGGCACATATTTGACTAGTTACAGTTAATACACAGTAAGGCTCTTCGTGTTAAACTTGCTTACATTGCCCACTGATAATATTCTCAGTGAAAACGTCTGAGAGTTGGGCCTTGTGGCAGAGCTCTTGCAATATCTGAGTCAGGCGTGGTTGAAGTGACCACAGGGTATTGCACAATGACAGTATTCTCATTGAAAATGTTCGAGTTGAGACTTGTGGCTCCTGCAGTATTGGTGTCAGGGGTGAATTAAGTGTCCACAGGCTCTGCACTGTGAAGGAAGATAGTGTCTGAGAGGAAGTGGAGACCAATCCCTCATCCATCATACCAGACTCTTATTTCTACCTGTCCATCACATGTAGTCTCTGGGAGTAATAGAAGCAGTTTCAACTGTCTAGGTGAGAAAAAGGTTTTATTCAAGGATGCTTTTAGTGCCAAAGAAAGAAAATTGCTTGGAGACCAGTTCTGGATCTTTCTTTCCTAAACTTGTTTGTGATTGTACCCATGTTCAAAATGCTGTCACCTCACAACCTGTTACCTCCTCTTCCTCATTCAAGTTTTCTAGTAACTCTGGATTTAAAAGATGCATATCCCATCCCAGTTCATCCAGACTTCAGGCATTTCTTGAGGTTGTGTGCGTCTGGATCACATTATCAGTTCTCTGCCTTATCCTTTCGATTATCCTCTGCACCAAGAATGTACACAGTGTCTAGTTCCAGTTGAGGCTCACTGCAGGCTACAGGGTATCCACATTTCCATATTTAGACAACTTGTTTATCTTTGCAGAGTATTTTTCAAAGGGTCAGGAATCACTCAAGTGAGAGATCTCTTGAATGTTCTCTTGGAATCCCAGTGTGTGTAAAAGTGCTTTTTGACTCCACAAAGGATTGTGTTCCAGGAGCATTGGCTAGACACCCAAGTTCAAAGACCTTTTTTCTTCCACAGGAAAAATAGATCTGTATCTAGATATATTTCTGTGGTTTTCCACTCAGGCTTGGTCATTGCAAGGGAGTACCTTAGGGTTTTGGATTCATGACCTCTATGATTCTCATGATAACCCTGGCAAGACTCCACATGCGAAAGACATAATGGTATCTGAAGTATCTCTGGTCCTTGCACCAGTATTATTTGTCCTTTCAAATCCTAGTGCTTGGATTTGTCAGAAGAGAAATGATTTGGTGGAGACAACAAATCTCTTCAAATGCAGGTCTTTCCCTTCTCCTTCCTTGTTTCAAAGCAGTCAGTCACCTCAGATGCCTCTGAGTTTGACTGGGGAGCAGTTTCAGGTGAGAGAAAAATGCAAGGTGTGTGGGACACGAAGGACAGACCCAAGCGCACAAATATAAAAAAATCAGTCAACTCTGAATCATTGTTGGTCCACATGACCTCTTCAAGTTGTTGCAGGTAATACCACAGTCCTGTGGTACATCAGGGATGAGGGAGCCAGATCACACCTGTGTTGCAGACTAGCTATGGTAGCTTTGGATGTAGCTTCACAGCACAGTCTCACTCTACAGGCATTCTGTGTGGCCAACAAGCTGAACAGGACAATGGCAGACCTCATGAATGGAAACTAGGTAAGGAGATCTTCAAAGATTTGATACAGCTCTGGGGAGTTTCTTAGGCAGACCTGTTTGCCTTCTCTCTGAACAATCAGCTGGCAAAATTCTCCTCCAGGACGTCGTGCAAGAAGGCCTGGAGGATGGATGCCCTTTCTTTCCTTTGGACATGAATGTTCTGTATGCTTCTTCCACCCTTTCCAGTGATATCCAGGGTTCTTCTGACAATTTGGATGGAATCTCCCAAGATTATTGTGCCGACTCCCTTCTGGCCCAGGCACAGTGGTTCTTCTTTTGGAAATGGTCAGAGGCAAATACCACATTTCCTCACTACTGGACCTACTTCCCAAGATCAGAGGTGTTTGATGCACCCCAACCCTAATCAAATTCACTTGACTGCCTGATGATGGTCTTAATTTCCTTTAGGCAACTGTTTACTGAGTACATGAAAAGGTACTAATGGAGGTAAGAAAGCCGGCTACTAGAAAATCATATTAGCAAATGGAAAAAGGATTTTTACTTGGTGCCAACAGCATAACTAGCACACACTCTGGGCTAGTTGTTCTCTGTTGCTGTTATAATCATGTGTGTTACTATCCTGTGGCCTTTTTTACTTCTCTGTCAAGGTTCATTTATTGACCATTTCAGCATGTCTGCCTGTGGATCACCCTCTATCAATGCATGCTAATGTTTTTGAAAAGGGTTTTGCATAAGAAGTCTCCAAGAAAACTGATGGCCCCTCCTTGGAATCCTAATTTTGTTTTAGAAGCTGACACTTATGTACTTAATTTGAAAAAGCTAACCTGGCTGACTTGATGTTCTTAACATGTTAAGTCAAGTTTTACTGATAGTTTTAACCTCTGCAAGAAGGGTATCTGAGTTGCAAACTCTTACGGTGAGTCAGCCCTACCTCATTTTCCACAGGGACAGGGTTCTTTGAGAACTTATCCTTCTTTTATGCCTAAATGGTATCCAAGTTGACTTTAAGCCAAACTATCCATCTCCCCGTTTTCCATCCTTAGCCTGAAATGAGGGCGAAAGATTACTCCATACGACGGATGTCCACAGACAGCTCTAATACTATCTTGACAAAACTAAGTCTTTTTCAGATGTTCAGATCAATTGTTCATTTGTTGTGTAGTCATGGAGATAATACTTGTGTCAGAGTAGACTATTTCCAAATGGTTGTCTAAAGCTATTACCTTTTGTTATATTCACCACAACAAAACTATTAAGGCAGGGTCAAGGACCACTTTACTAAGGCCTTGGCTTTATCTCTGTTTTTTTTTGGAAAGGGATGGATTCTATAAGTATTTTAGAAACCGCATTTTGACCTTCTGTACATACTTTTACAAAGTACTGTAAGCTTGATTCCTTCTCCAGGTCTAGATTAGGCTTTGGTAGGACCATTCTTTAGGGGCTTCTGGACTCTCCTCCTTGCACCTCACAAAATTTGTAGGCTATGGTAACTTACTTGTATAGCTTAGGTTACTGCAGCAGTGACTAAAATGAAGAAGTAGTACCGTTGTGCAAGTAAAATGTGCCATAACAGTAGATGTTCGAATGATTACTGTTGCAGTAGCCATTTCCTCCCTCCACCCACCCCACCACCTTGTTTCTTGGTGTGTTGTTTTTGCCAGGGGGTGCACTTTTATTTTTTGTTGTTCCTAGCATTGTCCATTCAGGGCTCAGCCACTGTTTCTGTTGGCATGAAAGCTCTGAAGGGCTTGGCTCACAGACCTGTCTTTAAAGGCAACTCAGCTTGAGTTGAACAATGGTTTTGGTGAGTGAAAGGTGCCCTGAAGCTTTGGAAGCTGGTTGGCTGTTGTATCCTTTTGGGATATATTCCATGTAGCTTAGGCTACTGCAGCAATGATCATTTGAACATCTACTTGTAGTGTAAGTTTACTTACACCAGTGTACTTTCGTATTGTAGGGCTTGCGAGTCAGAGGGTAACTTAACTCTGTTTGCAGTCATCAGCAAACTTGGTTGGCCAGTGGCCTTTGTTTGTGATCTGGAGGTCAGAAAAGGAAATGCTAAACAAAAGTGGTCAAAGCATGGAGCCCTGAGGAATACTGTTAATTACCTTCATATTCATTGAGTCACCTACCACATGCACCTTATGGGTTCTGTTCCTTAGCCAGTTTGTTGTCCATTTTACCATATAGGGTTCTGTTGATATTGCATTTAATGCTAGCATGGGGTATAGTGGCAAAGGCCTTGCCCAGGTCAAGGCATGCCATGTGTACAGCATGACCACTATCAACATCTTGTGATACTCTGCCTAATGAGCCTGGTTAACTTCTTTGAAAGACTTGTCTCAAGGGAGATAATGGGTCAAACCATCTCAACACATTCCCTTCAAGCCAAACTGCTCTGGGTCTAGCCCAAGGAGATTTTTATTGTGATAGTTAATCAGAGCAGTTATGTGCTGTATGGCTTTGCATAAAAGACTTGTCAAGCTTATGGCCATTGGTGAGGCCACTCCTGTGGAGTGGCATCATCAGTACTGTGTGTCAAACTTCAGCGATGAAGCCAGTGACTAAACTTAGGGTTAAATAGGGGCTTATTTGGTATGGTTTATTAAGCTGTCCAGTATATTATCAGGTGCCATGGAGGAAGTATTTTTAGTCATTAGCATCTTTAGTACATGATTTAAGTGGGCTTTGAGTAGTCCTTTGTTAGCTATTATATTTGCTGTGTCTACCAGGTTAGATAGGTTGTACCAACTTGAATAAGGTCTGAGCAATATTGGATATTATTTCTTAGTTTTCTAGTGTAACTTAAGATGACTGTAATTGTCCTTCGCTTCAGATGCTAATTTAAGTTCATAGGGTGGCTTAGTAATCCTTAATTATTTTTTTTTTTAAGTTTTTTTGTAATTTTTAATGTTATCCTTTACTGGAGGATTGTCAGTACAGCAAAAGTGGATTGTTTGCCTATACCCAAGAATCACCCAGCATAAGAACAAGCCTGACATCAATAAACAATGATGACTGCTAAATATCCCAAATTAATATCCAAACCAAAGAGTAAAAAGGTCATGCAGACAAACCATTTAGTAAAAACTACAAGAAAAAACCAGCAAAGCTAGAGTCTTCATAGTGTAATACTTAAAACTTCCTGTAGTGGAGACCCATGGGTTATATAGCTTGTTTTAAGCTAATTGTTTCTAAAGTTTAACCATATCTGCTTATGCTGTATTGATGAGCTCAGGAAAAGAGTGAAACATGACATATCTACTGCTAGTGGGGGTTGGCTTTATTGGTCAGAATGCACTATTTCTTTGCATGTTTGTCACACTTAAATGTTTCAGATCATCAAACAAATTTAAATATTAGACCAAGATAACCCAAGTAAACACAAAATGCAGTTTTTGAGTGATGATTTTATTTATTAAGGAAAAAAAAGCAATCCAAACCTACATGTGAAAAACTAATTGCCCTCCTTGTTAAATCATGAAGTAACTGTGGTTAATCACATTTTTGGGAAAGTGGAGTTCAATTTCACTAGCCACACCCAGGACTGATTACTGCCAGACCTGTTGAATCAAGAGATCATTTAAATAGAACTTGTCAGACAAAGTGAACTAGTCCAAAAGAGCACAAAAAGGAAGACATCATGCTGCGATCTAAAGAAATTCCAGAACAGATGAGAAACAAAGTAATTGACATCTGTCAGTCTGGAAAAGGTTACAAAGCCATTTCTAAAGCTTTCAGACTCCAGCGAACCATGGTAAAAGCCATTATCCACAAATGGAGAAAACATGGAGTAATGGTGAACCTTCCTAGGAGTGGCTGGCCTACAAAAATTTCCCTATGAGCGAAACGACTCATTCAAGAGCTCACAAAAGAACCCAGAACAACATCTAGAGAACTGCAGGCCTCACTTGCCTCAGTTAGTCAGTGTTCATGACTCAACCATAAGAAAGAGACTGGGCAAAAATGGCATGCATGGCAGAGTTCCAAGGCGAAAACTACTGCTGACCAAAAAGAACATAAAGGGTCATCTCACTTTTGCCAAAAAACATCTTGATCCCCAAGACTTTTGGGAAAATATTCTGTGACTAAACAAAAGTTGAACTTTTTGGGAGGTGTGTGTCCTGTTACATCTGATGTAAAATTAACAGAGCATTTCAGAAAAAGAACATCATGCCAACAGTCAAACATGGTGGTGGTAGTGTGATGGTCTGGGGCTGCTTTGCTGCTTCTGGACCTGGACAACTTGCTGTGATTGATGGAACCATGAATTCTGCTATGTACCAAAAAATCCTGAAGGAGAATATCCGGCCATCAGTTTGTGACCTCAAGTTGAAGCTCACTTGGGTTCTGCTGCAGGACAATGATCCAAAACACACCAAGTCCACCTCTGAATGGCTTTAAAAAAACAAAATGAAGGTTTTGGAGTGGCCTAGTCAAAGTCCGGACTTGAATCCAATTGAGATGCTGTGGCATGACCTTAAAAAGGCTGTTCATGCTCGGAAACCCTCCAATATGGCTGAATTAAAACAATTCTGCAAAGAAGAGTGGGCCAAAATTTCTCAACTGTGATGTGAAAGACTAATTGCAAGTTATCACAAATGCTTGATTGCAGTTGTTGCTGCTGCTAAGGGTGGCACAACCAGTTATTAGGTTTAGGGGGCAATTACTTTTTCACATAGGACCATGTAGGTTTGGATAGTCTTTTTGCCTTAATAAAGTCATCACTTAAAAACTGCATTTTGTGTTTACTTTGGTTATCTTGGTCTAAAATTTGTATTTGTTTGATGATCCAAAACATTTAAGTGCGACAAACATGCAAAAAGATAAGAAATCAGGAAGGGGGCAAATACTTTTCCATTGCACTGTACATTTCACAATTCCTGCCTTCCCTTAATCCTCATTCCTCCTCCAAAACATTATTCTGCATGTAGTGTTCCCACAATTTAGATCCCAATTCCATTACTTTTATCTCACATACAGTATTTATTGCTTCAAATACAGTTTGTTTAGACTTTGATTTCCATTTTCTAGTATTTGTATTTGCTTTGTTGGCAACCATCAGAATTAAACTTAACAAGGCCATACTATATCCAGGCAATTCAGGTCCAGTGGTCCATTTCAGAAGAGGCATTTCTTGCACCCATGTGCTCACCCAGTATGTCTGACAGAGTACTCTGCTAGGGAATTTTTAAAGTCTACCACCTCATTATACCATTAAAACATATGATGTTATGTTGTCCTTCTTGCCTTCTTTCTTACTGGATGGGTTTGGAGCCGATCCTCGGCTCTGACTCGGCCAAATAAACTAGCTTTGAATTCTTTCACTTGGCTCGTGGCTGAATACCTATGCATTGGAGTATTCCCCAGATCTCATTTGTTTGGCGAGTTCGGATCCTTTCTCCTTGGCCGTGGCCAAGTCTTTTTTAATTTTATTATTAATAACTGTTTTTTTGCCAAAATCATATTATTAGAGTTGCTATAGATCGCAGTTTATGCAGTTTATTCCTCCTATAAGTATTTTGTGGGCTTTATTTATCGCCTGTTGTGCTGCTATTTGTTGGCCATTGTTTTCCTTTTAGGCCTAATCCTATCCCTCACTCTTGTGTGGTAGTTTGTAGTTTGTGTGTTCCCTTTTTGGCTCGTTTGAGATAGAGAGCCAAAACTAACCTATTTAAGTTAGAGGGTTTCTTGTTGTGTGTTTCTTCCCTTTAGCTCAGCTAGGTACATTTAAGTTAGAGGGCCTAGTGGCCATTTAACTTCGAGGGTAGTGCTGTGTCTTTCCCTGTAGTGTTTTTTTTTCTGTGTGTTATCTTAGGGTAGATTATATTAATGTCAGTACCTTTTATTGTACTTCCTTTTTCTTACTGTACAATATATCTAAAAGAGTTCAGAGATAAGAAACCCAAGCTCTCTGGGTTCAAGAAATGTCAACAATGCTCGTAGAAAATGTCTATAATTGATGGGCACAATGTGTGCCTGTACTGCTTAGGGGGCTGTTCACCTTGCAGTTTGCCACTCCTTCAGTGTGCATGAGAGGAAAAACAAATTGGTTTAATAAAGCCTGCTTTTGATGAAGCTTTACAAATCACTTCAGTGTCTAAGTGTCCATCTTCTAATGACAAATCTAAGAGACCTTCCTCTTCATCCTCTTCCTCAGATCATTCAGAGCCTCCAAAGAAAATTGCCAAAGTGACTGAAAAATCTACCTCCTCGGCTCCACCAACATCGGAACCGAGAGAGACTATTGGCGCAAACAAATCCAAGTCCATCGGGGCCAAAGACTTTGGAACCAATCAAAACTACTTCTTGGAGACGGTCCTAGAACCAGTATCTCTGACCTTGAGATCCCCTATTCTTCAAAGGTCTCAATCCCCCACTCTCTCATCTAGGAGCTTATCAGATGATGACGTGGACAGGGTGGTGCACAAGTTTTTAAAGTTGCCGGTGCTGGCTAAATTGTTTTCGGCTCCAACCCCACCAGTCCCAGAGCCATCCAAGACGACTATATCCACTATTCCTTCTCTGAGCCAAGCTAGATCTTCGGAGCCAGAATGCCAGACACCTTTTGCGGTAGATCCTTCAGTTCTGAGATCCCTTCGGGACTCTTCAGAGCCGTTGCCTGCTGTGACACTTTTGGTTCTGTCCAGAGTGACTAGGAGCCGTAGTTCTCCAGTCGGCTCCATGGAGGACTCTCGGACTTGAGATTCTTGGGTTCTCGAGCCTACCCTTCGGTGCATCGGCTCGGGTGAGCTCAGCTCCTACATCGGCCTCTGAGCAGATCTCCTTGGGGCTGAGGATTTCCTCTGTTTCCTCTGAACCAGAGGTATCCTTGGAACCGGGGGATCGGCCTTCGAGGTGATGAGGAGTGTGCTGTTCCCACCTACAGCTCTACTCAAGAATACTGGTATTCTTCCCCCTCAAGCACTGGCATCTGCTTCGGCACCATCCCATCCACAGGACAGCAGAGATTCAGGGCCTTGGCGAGCCCCATTCTTCCGAGGCCTCTCCAGACTACCCATCTGAGGAACACCCTCGGAAGAGAACATGCAAGAGGAAGCCTATAGACTCCCCTCATGAGTCCATCACTTTTGACACTGACCTCGAGGAAGCAGAAGGGCCCCCATGGTCATCCTCTGAAGATATCTCTTTCTCAGATATCCTAGAGAGTTTAAAACAGAGAGGCTGCTGGAAGCCCCATTAACTCTTCTGATGAGGAGTCAGTGTACCAGAAGACCTTTGGATCTCAACCTTCTGCCTCCTGGATGTGTCTGCCTTTCGATGAGCTTATGGATTTGGTTAGTCGGAAGGCGTGGGAGTCACCAGACACTATGGAGCCAGTCCCTCGGAGGGCAAATAAGTGTTCCTGTCAGCCCCTTCGGATAAGGATTTTCTTTAAAAAGGTGTACCTGTAGATGCTATGGTGGTGGCAACAGCCACCAAGAAGGAACTGTCTGGGACATCCTTGTCTGTCCGTCCGCAGAATAAGGATTCTCTTAAAATGGACAGATACAGGAAGAGTGTTTTCTCGTCAGCGACTTTCTCCCTTAGATCGCTGAACTATCTCACACAGTTTACCAGACTTCAAAGAGATCTCCTGAAGAAGTTAGGAGGTGCTCTTCAAGGTTCATTAGCTGCGGGGGTCTCAGACAATGTGACCTCTCAGCTATCCACCTTAAATTCCTTAGTTATCTCCTCCATGAAGACTCATCTCCTATGCAGCCGATGGAGCGAGTAGAGCTGCGGGTTCAGGAGTTTCCCTTAGGAGACGCTCCTGGATACATTTGTGTAATTTTGTGGAACCTTTCAAGTCTACCTTTACCAATTTCCCTTTTGATGATTCCTCACTCTTTGGACCTAAAGTCAAGGACACACTCACCAGGTGTGAGCAGGAAGGGAAAACTCTCTCTGCTGTTGAAGTGCGTTTTTCCATACCTTCAAGGCCTTATCCTAAAGGTCAGAAGAGTGGGAAAATGTGATTCAAGAGATCCCAGGGTGTTTTTCAAGACACACTGGGTGAAACCTTTTCCCAGGGGCATGGGGAGGCAGTAATGGTAGATGTCGCCCACGAGGCAGGGGAGGCCTGCAAAACTAGGGTGACAGTGATTCCTTTTGTGGCAGACCCTATCAGCGCTCCTGGAAGGAGGCCCACCTGCTCTTCTCTGGAAGCAGTCGGGGGGCGATTAGCTTTGTACCCAGAAGCCTGGTGAGATATCACAAGAGACAAGTGGGTACAAAGTTTAATATCCAGAGGTTACTCCATTCCCTTTTGCCAGCCCATTTCACAGATCAAGAACAACCCCAGATGTTCCACCCAGTCAGAGGGAACAAGCTACCATAGCAGTTCAAATGTTGCTAGACAAAAGAGTCATCCAAGAAGTTCCCACAGACCAAGTAGGATTCAGAACTTTGTCAAGATTCTGTTTAGTACCAAAAAAGAACAGGGTACTGGAGACCTATTTTGGATCTCAGCAAGTTAAACGAATCTGTAAAGAAGTCCACTTTCCAAATGGTGACACTGTAGTCAATTCTTCCCTTTTTAGGGAAAGACGATTGGATATGCTCAATAGACCTCCAAGATGCATACTACCACATAAAGATGGGCAGAGCATCAAGGAGTCATTTACGCTTCCGGCTAGGAGCCAGTCATTATCAGTTTCATGCTCTGCCCTTTGGTCTCACTACAGCCCCCAGAGTGTTCAAATGCATGGCAGTAGTCATGGCTCACCTGAGACATCTGGGATTCCAAGTGTTTCCATACCTGGATGACTGGCTCCTAACTGCCACCACCAAGCATTTACTTCTACAGGCCAGGGACACTACACTGGTGATTTGTGCTCAGTTGCCATCACAGTGAATTTTTCAAAATCTGTTGTGTTGCCTTGTCAGTATATTACATTCATAGGAGCATATCTAGACAAAGTTTCCATGATGGCTCCTCTTTCACCTGACATAGTTTCGGTCCTCAGACAACAAATAGTCAACCTAATTCCCAAGAGCAAGGTAAAAGCAAAAGTAGTTTTAATGCTCCTTGGAACCATAGCATCAACCATAACTCTAGTCCCTCTAGCCAAGATGCACATGAGAATCCTTCAGTGGCTTCTGTTTGCTCAGTGGTCTCTTCAAGGACTTCCTATGTCCCATCAGATAAGGATAACAAATTCATACAAGAGAGATCTGCTCTGGTGGCTTCAATCTGATCGTGTGACCATCAGAAGACCCTTCGTTCCACAACTCTTGCTACTGTGACCACAGACGCTTCTCAGATAGGGGTGGGGGGGCA